>NC_139630.1:517500-635000 GCF_964638095.1 Poromitra crassiceps
ACTCTGAAGCTGAATTGGGGAGTTATTGTTTGTGTGTTTGCATCCCCCCCCCCCCTGGGAAGATGGGTGGAGCTATGGGTATAAAAATTTGAAATGTATTCCTATCTTGTGTGTTTAATTAAAGCCAAGTAAGATGTTAAGAGTTTTGGCCTTAACTCATTGAGTGCCATGGACGTCCTTCGACGTCCAATTAAATAGTGACGTAGAGTGCCACGGACGTCCTTCGACGTCCAATGCGTTTTTTGACGGTGGGACGTCGATCAAAGCCTTCCGCAGCTCCTGTACAACTATAGTAGCTATTGGAGGTCTATAACCTATTTTACAGAACCCTTAGGTGGCGACAGTGCTCTCCAGATTACAGAAATACAGCCTGACAAAGCCGTGATCAAAAGACAAACCGCGCTCATGCTGCGCGGATTGATTGCTGTTGGCAAGCAGCCCAGAGCCATCTACATGATGGCTCTGGGCTGCTTGCCAACAGCAATCAATCCGCGCACACAACTGCAGCTCCTCTGCCTGTCTGTCTGTCTGCATAGATAGTTTCTCAACACACCAGAAAGGCAGCACCCAACGCCGAAGGGCCAACCCTTACCTGCAGTCGCATTGGACATTTCCTCATTGCTGCTGTGAGCTGCCAGGAGCCGCGCGGCACAAAAACAGAGGCTCCGAATAGACTTTGTGCGTGTGGGGAGGAGTTTACAGCTGACTCGGGGAGAGGCGGGGAGAGGGGGGGGCAGGGGGGTGGGGCACGCATGCACCACAGAACTAAACCAGGTCACATCATCAAAAAAATATTAGCTAGAGTCAGTGAATGTGCTTGAAATAATGCATTTCACAAAAGGCTGAATATCTCAGCTTCCTGATAGAAAAGCATATTTTTGCTGTTTTTGACCTATCTTCTCCGGCTCATAACTAAAGAACGGAAAATGGTATCAATAAACTTTTTTTTGCTGATGATACAATAGAGTCTCCTTGTTCTTTTTGCGTGTTCGGTGTTTACATAACACAGTAATATCACACAATATTCTGTGGGCCTCGAGAAATCACTGAAAACGCTCTGAAAACTCTGGCACTGGGAGCGTCCGTTCTCCAAAAGTGGCTGGCACTCAATGAGTTAAAGGGACACTCCACCGAAAAACAATGCTGATTTACTTTGCACATCTCACACATCCGAAAACAGTTTCGCAGGCATTCATTTAGTTTGACACTTATTGAGTTGATTTGTGAAAGGTATAGTTTGGTTTATTTGAAGTGTGGTACTATGCGGTACTTGTAATGTCTAAACTTTTAATGCCACCTGCTGTGACACCACCCCCCCCCCCCCATTCCCACACACACACACACACACACACACACACACACACACACACGTGTGAGCCACCTAATTGACTCAGGGCTTGGAGACTCGGACTCAAATTCCCATAATCCATCACTCCCTGGGTGGCTATTCACATGCAACCAGCACCATTCTGAATGAAGGACGCCACTTCGAAAAAGTAAGTCTACTATCTTTTTTTGCACCCTATGCCACAATAGTGACATTAGATAAAACATACAATATCATGCAAAAACAAAATGCCACCTACTGAACCTTGGCCTTGAATCTTTGAATTTGAATTACATACTCCAGATTTTCTAAAGTCAACCTATATGCAAATAGTGTCATGTCAATGTGAAGTTATAAAAGCTAAACATACTACTTCCTATGACTAATTTGTCTGTTTATGCCATGCTCTTCCACAGATCAACATCACTTGCAAAGTAATCAAACTGGTAAAACCCACAACTGAAGCAACAACCTGAGCCGGCACCACCATGAATACAACAACCTTCCTCCTCATTGACGCAACTGGAACCATTGACCTAGCTGTGTGGGGGTACTGTAAACCTGACATTGACGACTGGTACCACCTGACCAACCTATCCATACATGCATACAAACCAATACATATCTGACAACCACCCCAACCACAACATCAACACCCACCACTGCACTTGAATCATACACAGAACCACCACCACCCACCACTCAAAGCATCTATGGTGAAGTCTCTTCTGCCACCGTCACAAACAAGTACTTCTGTTTTTGGCACCTATCACTACTGTAAACTTTGACTCACTCACATACAAATGTCACAAATGCAATCAACGCCATAAAACAGAAACCGCAAAACACATATCCAATTCTCTCTGTCCATCAATAACCAGGAAACATCATACACCATCCCACTCGCACTTATCACACCACTGCTTACAAAATCACCAACTCAAATGACTACAGACGAAATGGAAGAAGCTATCCTCATGCTCAATCACATCTGAGTTGACATAATAGACAAATCATAGCCCTGACTCAGACTTGACTCCAAGACTCGACAGTCCCTCCACACAGTCCAGAAACCCCGACTCAGCCCCACACAAGGACAAAATGGATTGATATATTTACTTTTACTTTAAGTTTTTCATTTCATAAAAACTATTATTTGCAATAAAAACTTATTGTTTGAATCATATATCTGCCTCCTTTGCTGTCTTTTGTCCCAGTTTTTTATGCATTATATCCTAACTCCTTTAGTCAACCTTGAGCTTACACTTTTATTGTCAACTTGTAGATGTCCACTGTGCCCAAGCTTACCCTTTTAAAACATCTGAATAACAGACAAGTAACTTGTTAACTGATAACCTATTAAGCCACTAACAGTTTGACTTAAAGGGTGATTTACACAACCTGAATATTAATCTTGTTATACCTATACAGAGACACTATGAATGTACCATGTGGAGTATCTAGTAATAGTTAGGATTTTACATTAATTTCAAGACAAATGGTTCAAATTCTGGCCTTGTGCTTATGCAGACCAGATTTATGACTACCACCACTACTACAAAAGCATTGGCTTTTCATTGTGACAACCAATTACTTATATCACCATTCAGGAACAGTTTGTTTAATCCTTTCCTCACTGAGCACATCTATAACCATGATCAGAAGTGTACAGTAGAAGCAGCACACTATCTTCATCCAATGGACTCGGAACACCACAAAAGCAACACCTCAGTAAGCTGTCCACTCATGGCTAACACATCTAAGCTTATCAGGAAGCTAGGATTTGAAATTATGACAGTTTGCCTAGAAAAAGTCCATTGCTTAATAAGCCTCTTTGACAGCCACCAAATGGCTTACCACCACCACTGCTACTTACTACATATTACTTGCAAACTTGGTACACTTGTGCACATATCAACTCTGACTAAATGTGCAATTCAGTGTCTATATTATCTGACATATAACCCCCAAGTCACCAGAAGCTTGGACCCCGCATCGCCGCTTGCGGCTATATTGTCTATTTGTGTTTCTTCTTTTTCTGCCTTAAAAGTGTGTGGATCTCAGAAACCATACCCTCCACATCACCTAAACTTTCCACATAGGTTCAAGAGGTCACCCCCTACTCAGAGAAAAAAGAATACACCAATCCACCAGATGGTGGCGCTATAACATACCATTTTACGTTATGGTCCATATCTTCTGAACCGTGTGGCCTATACTCAAAATCTCACTTCTCAGGGATTCCTTGGATCAATACGCATCTATCCATATAGGCCCCGCCCATTTAAGTCTGCTAGATTTTCCGCCATCTTGGACTTTCTAAAAAAAAAAAAAAACGAACTCGTCCTAGGCCATTTGCCCGAATGAGCCCAAACTTTTTCTGTGTCATCTCTGGACTTCCATGATTTAAAAACTTACAAAGAATTTGGATACGTGAAACCGTCTTGAAATGATAAATGTTTAAACTTTTGATGACACATGCTCTGACACTAAACACACACAAACACAAACACACACACACACACATGCACACACATATACACCTATACACACACACACACATATACTGTAAATATATATATATGTGCTTGCGACATCATAAAATGGCTGCCACTGCTGCACTTCATATCCCAGAGTGCCTCACTCCACACACAGGTGTCAGTACATAAACACACACACGCACGCACGCACACACACGCACACACACACACACACACATTATATATGTCATCAGTGATGTCATCAGTGATGATGTCATCAATGATGTCATCAGTGATTATGTCATCACTGATGACAGTCCTGTGACATCACTGATGATGTCATCTATGATGTCATCTATGATGTCATCTATGATGTCATCCTTCCTCTACATAACATCAGCTCTCCCAGTACCTCATCCACTCTACAACAGCAAGGCGGCAAGTAAAGTAGCTCATCCTTCCTCTACATAACATCAGCTCTCGCAGTACCTCATCCACTCCACAACCCTCATGACAGTTTGCCTACAAAAAGTCCATTGCTTAATAAGCCTCTTTGACAGCCACCATTTGGCTTACCACCACCACTGCTACTTACTACATATTACTTACTACAAACTTGGTACACTTGTGCACATATCAACTCTGACTAAATGTGCAATTCAGTGTCTATCTGACATATAACCCCCAAGTCACCAGAAGCTTGGACCCCGCATCGCCGCTTGCGGCTATATTTATTATTATTATTCTCCGCTAAAACAGCATGCACGTCAAAAACCGTAAGGGCTACAGTAGCCAGACCTTGCACATAGGTTGGAAATGTGCCCCACTACTCAGAGACAAAAAATTAGCCATATTGGCCAGATGGTGGCGCTATAACAGACCCTTTTGCGTATTGACCCATAACTGCTGAACCGTGAGGCGTAGAATCAAAATTCCACATCTGCTGGATTCCCTGGATCAATACGCATCTATTCATATAGACCACGCCCATTTAAGTCTGCTAGATTTTCCGCCATCTTGGACTTTCTCAACAAAAAAAAAAAATGAACTCGTCCTAGGCCATTTGCCCGAATGAGCCCAAACTTTTTGTGTGTCACCTCTGGACTTCCCTCATCTAAAAACTTACAAAGAATTTGGATACGTGAAACCGTCTTGAAATGATAAATGTTTAAACTTTTGATAAACGAACTCGTCCTAGGCCATTTGCCCGAATGAGCCCAAACTTTTTCTGTGTCATCTCTGGACTTCCCTGATCTAAAGACTTACAAATAATTTGGATACGTGAAACCGTCTTGAAATGATAAATGTTTAAACTTTGACACTATGTCATCACTGATGACAGTCTTGTGACATCACTGATGATGTCATCTATGATGTCATCTATGATGTCATCCTTCCTCTACATAACATTGCACACACACACACACATGCACACACACACACACACACACACACACACGCACACACATATACACCTATACACACACACACACACACACACACACACACATACACACACACACACACACACACACACACATATACACACATACACATACACACACACACATATACTCACACATATACACACACATATATACACACACACATATACACACTTACACACATATACACTAACACTACTATTACTACTGCTACTACTGCTTGAACCCGGTCAGGTCACCAAATCTCAACCAAACTTTGTGCACTTGTGCACATACCAACTCTGAATAAATGTGCAATTCAGTGTCTATATTATCTGACATACACCCCCCAAGTCACCGGAAGCTTGGACCCCGCATCACCGCTTGCGGCTATATTTTATATTATTATTCTATTATTATTATTCTAATTATTATTATTCTAATTAGTATCTACTATTATTCTAATTATTATATTATTATATTATTATTATTATTAGGGGTTATTAACTATACATATTAAAGTGTAGATGATTGTTTTGCCCACCTTATCAAAACAAATGTACAGCATGTTAAAGTATAGATGATTGTTTTGCCCAGCTTATCAAAACAAATGTACAGGATGTTAAAGTTTTAAATAAAGTCAAGTCAAGTCAAATCCAACAGGTCTTAATGTCAATTAATTTAGCTTTAACGTTTTTTTTTTAAACACACACACCCACACATTGACCCCTCTCATATATACGTAACTGCCTATAACTGTACATATATTCCTTTCACACACACTTTTCAAAATAGACACTCTTTCATATTGTGATTCATAGTGATTCTTGTTTGTTTTATGTGATCCCGGTTTTAAGCAAACCGGATCCAGTTTCCTTGTATGTGTACATCATGTACAAGGCACATCCTGTACAATGTACATACTACATTGGACTCAATGATTCACAGATGTATCAAACAAATGTATGTTTTACTGATACAAATGACCAAATTACCACAAATTCAACATGTAATGCCATTTTCTCAATAATTTTGGTCAAAACATTTGGTGTGCCCCAGATCAGTCCTTGTAATGAGGACCTTGTTATCACTGTTGTATAGCCAGACTTGGCACATTGGATGTGGCCCAAGATCAGACATTGTAATGAGGACCTTGTTATCACTGGCGTATAGCCAGACTTGGCACATTGGATGTGGCCCAAGATCAGTCCTTGTAATGACTTGATCAAAAATATTACAGACAATATATATATATATATATATATATATAGTAAATATAATTGTATAATATATTCAAAGTATTGTTAATTGTTAATTATTATTATTCAAAAACCTGAAAATACTGTAAATACTGTAAATAAACTAAACTAAAACTAAAACTTGGAACTTGTACTGTGTGTTAATTTAATGTGTTTTTGAAACACACAACCACATATAAAATCTCAAGTGAGATTTTGAGAAAGAAAAAAGAGAAAGAAAAAAAAGTTTAAAGTATATAAACCCTTCCCAGCTATGTGATTATGTCTGACACCTAGAGGCGAAAAGTGGTACTGAATTGGCCATCCAAATAGCACGTGGTAAACTAAGTACTTATCAAAGTAACTTATCAAACTCTTCATAACACCCTGACTACTGTAATAGTAGTAATACTGACAGGCTACAATTAGTTCAATTAGTTAAATTAGTTTAACTAAAACCAAGAAGAGAGGTCACATAACTTTACATCACATAAATTTCACTGTTTTACTGATTTTCACTGATTTACCTTTGTTTATTCTTCATGTGTAAAGCGCTTTGAGCTGCATTTTATGTATGAAAGGTGCTATACAAATAAAAGTTTATTATTATAAACAAGCTATTTTGTGCTGGTCTCTATAAAACTTTAACTTTAAAGTACACTTTGCGTGGAAAACAACTCTTCTCGAGCAGTTTGTGTAATTGTAATTGCATTTACCAACACTGTCCCACAATCAAACCTCTGAAAATCCCTGTCTCACCCTAACCCTAAACCCTAAAACCTAAACCCTAAACCCTAACCCCAGCGTGGTGGAGACCATTGACATATATATTAATGCCCCCATGGTGCTCATTGACTTTAACACAGCAAAAATAAGCTCACTTCCGGATATTGTTTGATTTCGTTTGATTGGCGGAATGAATTAAATTGAATGAAATGCGGCCCCCAGCGCGTGCCGGGGTAGTTTCCGAATTTGCATTATCACCGTAATGCATTATGGGTAGTCAGATACTGCCGGTACTTTGGCTAATGTAGCGACTAACGCTACTTACTTTGCATTGCAGTAAAACGGCACTGAATGACCATATTGATTTATCTCGATTTTTTGATTTAACCCCGGCGCTGTTATAACGTGGCTATATTTATAACGCTATAACGTACTCTGGTTTCTGGCTGAATCCAATGGTCTGAATACAGAGTTAAATCTGAATACGTTAAATGGTCCACCATGTTATGGATGTTAGATGTGTGGTATATATATACAGTGACGTGTGTCTACTAACATAAGATAACATATGATAATTTGCTCGAGTATTACTTGCTACCTGTTGTCTTGCGGTGTTCTTATTCTTACTGTTCTTATTATCCGATGTTTGTCGTCAATTTTACTCGAAATGGGGAGGGGCCCGTTGACAGAAGAGGCCCGTTGGCTGAGGGGGAGGAGTTTGAGTGTGAATAAGTAGCCGTGCCCCTATACGATTTCTGCACGTTACTAAGCATGGCATGCGTGGAAGGACACGGATGTAACTATGAAAAACGCCACATGCATAGCTTCTACGTTAGGAAGCAGAATAGCGTCATTACGTGGGGACATTCGTGCGGAAAACCCTGTACCATCGAGAAATCGACACAGCAGCTGAGAGTCGGCGCCAATCCCTCGGGGTTGTATCCTCTGATTACCAGAGAGGATGGAAGCATGCTAGCACCACATGCTCCTTGTGGTGTAGTCAATGTTGACGAAACGCTCACCATCAAGCTGATTAAGTTTGATGACATACCAAAGCATTCTGACAAGCTGTTGTACCCCGACGAGCCGTTGGATAGTTACGTCACATTCTTTGTGAATGTAACGTGGAAAGACAAGGGGCACCATATGCTAAACAGCAAGGTGCTGAGGAAGATGTCTCAGCGGGAAAAGCTGACTCTGCAAGTGTATGCGCTAAAGGGAGAAAAGCTTCAAGAGGCATTGAATCGGGATGGCCGGTTCACCGACCAGGTGAACCATACCGGGTGTTATCTGAGGGAGGAGCGAGGAGACTGTTCAATATCCCTTTGGGAGTTGGGGTGTTTTGTCGACTTTTCCCAGGACCGGCACTACCAATTCTATTACGAGGGGGAAAATATAAAAAGAAAAAAGAAAAAAAGTTACCCCTGACGCAGACTCTGTGGCGACAGCGAACGATGAGCAAGGAGGAGAAGCTCAACGTAACTGTACGATTATGCCCATGGTGTATTTGGTGACGTAGGTTTGCACCTGTGGTGGTAAAATTTTTATATGCAATATGTTTATTGAATACTGCCCCTGTTCAAATAAACAATAAAGATAATAAAAAGAAATAACTCTTTTCTGCGTTTTTTTCCCGTCGATACCCCAAACCTCTGGAAATCGCTGACTCAAACCCTAACCATACCCAGTGACCAGTTCCCAAGGGTAAAGGAGTCGGTGTACGTACGTACAATGTTGAACAATGAGAGTCTGCAACTTATATATTAGAGGGCAATATCTAGATATTTAGAGGAATATTTAATTTTAAATTAACATTAGGATTATATTGTGTAATAATGTTATTCATTATTTCATTACAACAGACATTTGTACAACATTATTATTAAGGAAAAAACCAGATTATGATGAGAATCAATTTTATTTTATTTTTTTATTGTCACACTATACAAGTTACATACGAGGAATTTGTATTTATATTTCCCTCAGTTAATGCAGAAAAGCTTCCGAAGCATCCTGCACTCTTGAAGGGGTGACATCGATGCCTTGAGATTCCAAAACACGTATGACCCCTGGAAGAAAGTGTTCGTTCCACAATTCTTTCAACAATTCTTTGAATTCGACGGAGACATAGCCATTCTTAGCCGGGTACAGACAAGGAGGGTTAGTAAGACATCCGTTACACGCCGCCTTCTGCATTCGCAATATCACTTCACCGAGCAGAGTGCTGCTGCAGGCTTTTATAATGTTTAGAAAAAGTAAAACTGAGCAGTCCATCTGGTTGATCCAGAGTCAGGGGTGAGATCAGAGGAGAAGGAATGTCTTTCGGTGAGGAAGGATGTGAGGAAGGAGTCGAGGTAGGTGGGGTAATGATGAACAATGGTGACGACGACGGGGACCATCCGTACATCAGACGGTGCAACTCTTCTTCTTCATCCCCCGAATCAGAGTCGCTGCGAGTTGTAATGAAGGACAATGGTGACGGCGACGGGGTCTCCATGATGATATCTGTCTTTTTTATTGTGTAAATGGTATGAGTCTCTTTTGAACCCGTCTCTTTTATCCTTATGTTGTGATGAGGAGGAGGAGGAGCTAGATCTAGGGAGGGCGTGTCGTAGGGCTATGGGAGGAGATCATCAAAAATGGCGCTGACTGGAATTTGTTAGAGAACAAATGTGAACACATGTGAACAAAAAGTAAGATGGAGGGCGTGGCTTTTTAAAAATTGGGTCCTGTTAAACGTTCGGCTAAATCGCCCCTCCCGATCATCCGTAAAATGTGTGCGGTTATGTCCATGGTGTATTTCTCGCCGTAGGTTTGTTGTATTTGATCTATTTTGGCCAGGATGGCTGCCTTCTTAAAACATCTTCTAGGGATGGTTTGAATTATGTCGATATCATCAGGTAACGTTGCGATAGCAGCTGCCTCATCACAGTCCTCAGGATTCCTTTCTGTATTGCCATCTACATCTACAGCTGCAGTAGCAGGGCAGGGAGGCCTACGAAAACACTGAATGAGTGTCGTTTGAGTCGTTTGCTTTCGCTTCATTGTGTACCTATCAAATACGGCATCTCCTCCCCTGAGCAACTGTTTTGGTTGGCAGCAAGCAACGTCACAGTTACGTCACGCTCGTCATGTTCGAGTCGGCTCGACGGAAGCCGCTAGGGTTCAAAAGTCCGCACTTTGTAACACCGAGCGCACAGGGTGAATTTTTCTTTTCTCTTTTTTCTTTCTCTTTTTTTTTCTCAAAATCTCACTTGAGATTTTATATGTGGTTGTGTGTTTCAAAAACACATTAAATTAACACACAGTACAAGTTCCAAGTTTTAGTTTTAGTTTAGTTTATTTACAGTATTTACAGTATTTTCAGGTTTTTGAATAATAATAATTAACAATTAACAATACTTTGAATATATTATACAATTATATTTACTATATATATATATATATATATATATTGTCTGTAATATTTTTATTACACGCTACATATTATTTATGTACCATAACACGTCTTGTGTAGTAGCATAGCATGCTGCCACCACTTGTCATAAACTGTTTACTGTTTAGACATTGCTTCTAAGCCTGACAAAGACAATGATGACGCACCACGAGGTACAGAAAATCATTGACACAGCCAACTGATATGTAGGCTTGTAGGTATGTATGTATGACACACTTACAATCACCTGAAATTACACATTGGGTAATTAGAACCGCAAATCACATGCCATTAAAAACAACCCACTTGTAAGTATGCAAGTATGAAAGATTGCAACTATGCAATAACTTACAATAACCTGAAATTACACATTGTGTAGGCTAATAAACTGTTTTAAAAACTGTTTTACGTGACGTGTAAAACATTTCAGCACATCAGAACATGAAAAACATGTTTGACTATTATGTGTAACTAACATGTATATATGCAGCACACATTTCAGCAAGTCAGAACATGAAAAACCATGTTTGACTATTATGTGTAACTAACATGTATATATGCAGCACACATTTCAGCAAGTCAGAACATGAAAAACCATGTTTGACTATTATGACTAACTAACATGTATGTATGTACTTTTGGGCCAGGTCTATGAAACCAGCCCAATATTGTAACACATATTGGCGAACATTAGTGGTATAGACGACCCTTGCAGGCACCAGGATAAGGGTTTGGTATACAAATCTGACAATCTGCGTTCATTCAATCACAGCTCATGCATGTTCACATTGAATTCACATGAATTTCACTCAAGTGCTTGTGTAAATTCACTGTCTAGAAATTGTTAGAAATGGTCAAAGTTACAACTGATCCAAATTATGTTTGAAGCAAATAGCAAATGGTGGAACTAAAGTTACTTCTGTGTAGTAATCACTACTTCTGGATATTGGATGTTGGATATTTTGCATAAGAGAACGCCAAATTAGTGAATCAAATCAATCTAGATTCTAGATTGATATTGACCCCACATCTTAGAAACGCCTAATGTTTGGAAAGTGTAGTGGGGAAGAGTTGTTGTGTTTGATGTGTGTTAATGTTTGGAAAGTGTAGTGGGAAAGAGTTGTTGTGTTTGAGGTGTGTTAATGTTTGGAAAGTGTAGTGAGAAAGAGTTGTTGTGTTTGACGTGTGTTAATGTTTGAAAGTGTAGTGAGAAAGAGTTGTTGTGTTTGACGTGTGTTAATGTTTGAAAGTGTAGTGAGAAAGAGTTGTTGTGTTTGACGTGTGTTAATGTTTGAAAGTGTAGTGAGAAAGAGTTGTTGTGTTTGACGTGTGTTAATGTTTGGAAAGTGTAGTGAGAAAGAGTTGTTGTGTTTGACATGTGTTAATGTTTGAAAAGTGTAGTGAGAAAGAGTTGTTGTGTTTGACATGTGTTAATGTTTGAAAAGTGTAGTGAGAAAGAGTTGTTGTGTTTGATGTGTGTTAACGTTTGGAAAGTGTAGTGAGAAAGAGTTGTTGTGTTTGACATGTGTTAACTCATTCAGGGCCAATGACGTCTTTGACGTGTTATCAGGAATAGCCCAGAGGGCCAATGACGTGTTTGACGTGTTTTTGTTTTTATTCGTGCAGCGCATAGTTAAAACACTTCCCCAGCCTGTCACATGGTATCAGGTCCCTATCATCTAAGGCAACACGTGAACAAACACATACCGCAGCTGTTGTTTTGAAATTGAGCAAGAGGAAAAGCAGAAAACCGGTAACGCTTCCTTGTGCAGACAGGAGAAACGCCATTGAAACGCCCTCGGCGCGCTGCACGAGCTGGAGTCGCCTTCCTCTGTGCCAGCCAGGAGAAAACGGGAGAAAGTAATCAAGAGATGTGTTTGATCATCGGAGGAATTAGGAAATGATCGATCAGTTTGCGAGGGCGGTGAGGACGTGTTGAATAGCCGAGGGGAAAACGGGAACGATCAAATAGCAGAGAGGATATGACAGGGAGACATGGACGAGGACGGGTGTACCAGAACAAATCAAAATAAACACAGGAACAGCTAGGCAGCAGTGGGCAGAAGGCAGTCACAGCAGCCCGCTGTCCTTCTCAAGAGCTCTTCAGTTGGTTCATGAAATCGCTGGGCTGCGTGCCCTCCAGTGTTGCTCCTGGCCAATCCCAGCGCCACAGGGCGTGGTTATTGCTTATCCTATGTGGGGTTAGAAATCTAAAAGGGGGATCGTGTGTGTGTGTGTGTGTGTGTGTGTGTGTGTGTGTGTGTGTCTGTCTGTCTGTCTGTCTGTCTGTCGGTGTGTCTGTCTGTCTGTCTGTCTGTCTGTCTGCACACTCACTCACACCGAGTAAACTGTATTGTTGAATGTAAAAAAAAAGCACTTCATGTGTATATATATATATATATATATTTTTTTTTTGTCATTTGTGTCCTAACGAATAATATTTACATGTCTGATGTCAATACAGTTCAAAATAAAATAATTGAGAGTGAGTTATGCCTGAGATTGTGCCCTTTTACAAAAATTGCCTTTTCTCCTGTTTATTTTCTCTGGGAGACCTTCTGGGGGAAAACAGGGTGTATATAAATGGCTATAAGTAGAGTACAGAACATGCTAAAAGCTCACTTTTTTTTTCCTGGTGAACCCAGAGACGTACATCTTCATTTTGAGGTATTGCAAATCACTCTGGTGCTAATAGATAATTTACTGTGGGTCTTGAAAGATGACCAACAATTATGAAAATCTTTGGCCTGTGCTAAATATTGGCAGTCCTAAACTGGCCCTGAATGAGTTAATGTTTGGAAAGTGTAGTGAGAAAGAGTTGCTGTGTTTGACGTGTGTTAACATTTGGAAAGTGTAGTGGGAAAGAGTTGTTGTGTTTGATGTGTGTTAACGTTTGGAAAGTGTAGTGAGAAAGAGTTGTTGTGTTTGACATGTGTTAATGTTTGAAAAGTGTAGTGAGAAAGAGTTGTTGTGTTTGATGTGTGTTAACGTTTGGAAAGTGTAGTGAGAAAGAGTTGTTGTGTTTGACATGTGTTAATGTTTGGAAAGTGTAGTGAGAAAGAGTTGTTGTGTTTGACATGTGTTAATGTTTGAAAAGTGTAGTGAGAAAGAGTTGTTGTGTTTGATGTGTGTTAACGTTTGGAAAGTGTAGTGAGAAAGAGTTGTTGTGTTTGACATGTGTTAACTCATTCAGGGCCAATGATGTCTTTGACGTGTTATCAGGAATAGCCCAGAGGGCCAATGACGTGTTTGACGTGTTTTTGTTTTTATTCGTGCAGCGCATAGTTAAAACACTTCCCCAGCCTGTCACATGGTATCAGGTCCCTATCATCTAAGGCAACACGTGAACAAACACATACCGCAGCTGTTGTTTTGAAATTGAGCAAGAGGAAAAGCAGAAAACCGGTAACGCTTCCTTGTGCAGACAGGAGAAACGCCATTGAAACGCCCTCGGCGCGCTGCACGAGCTGGATTCGCCTTCCTCTGTGCCAGCCAGGAGAAAACGGGAGAAAGTAATCAAGAGATGTGTTTGATCATCGGAGGAATTAGGAAATGATCGATCAGTTTGCGAGGGCGGTGAGGACGTGTTGAATAGCCGAGGGGAAAACGGGAACGATCAAATAGCAGAGAGGATATGACAGGGAGACATGGACGAGGACGGGTGTACCAGAACAAATCAAAATAAACACAGGAACAGCTAGGCAGCAGCGGGCAGAAGGCAGTCACAGCAGCCCGCTGTCCTTCTCAAGAGCTCTTCAGTTGGTTCATGAAATCGCTGGGCTGCGTGCCCTCCAGTGTTGCTCCTGGCCAATCCCAGCGCCACAGGGCGTGGTTATTGCTTATCCTATGTGGGGTTAGAAATCTAAAAGGGGGATCGTGTGTGTGTGTGTGTGTGTGTGTGTGTGTGTGTGTGTGTGTCTGTCTGTCTGTCTGTCGGTGTGTCTGTCTGTCTGTCTGTCTGTCTGTCTGTCTGCACACTCACTCACACCGAGTAAACTGTATTGTTGAATGTAAAAAAAAAGCACTTCATGTGTATATATATATATATATATATTTTTTTTTGTCATTTGTGTCCTAACGAATAATATTTACATGTCTGATGTCAATACAGTTCAAAATAACAGAATTGAGAGTGAGTTATGCCTGAGATTGTGCCCTTTTACAAAAATTGCCTTTTCTCCTGTTTATTTTCTCTGGGAGACCTTCTGGGGGAAAACAGGGTGTATATAAATGGCTATAAGTAGAGTACAGAACATGCTAAAAGCTCACTTTTTTTTTCCTGGTGAACCCAGAGACGTACATCTTCATTTTGAGGTATTGCAAATCACTCTGGTGCTAATAGATAATTTACTGTGGGTCTTGAAAGATGACCAACAATTATGAAAATCTTTGGCCTGTGCTAAATATTGGCAGTCCTAAACTGGCCCTGAATGAGTTAATGTTTGGAAAGTGTAGTGAGAAAGAGTTGCTGTGTTTGACGTGTGTTAACATTTGGAAAGTGTAGTGGGAAAGAGTTGTTGTGTTTGATGTGTGTTAACGTTTGGAAAGTGTAGTGAGAAAGAGTTGTTGTGTTTGACATGTGTTAATGTTTGAAAAGTGTAGTGAGAAAGAGTTGTTGTGTTTGATGTGTGTTAACGTTTGGAAAGTGTAGTGAGAAAGAGTTGTTGTGTTTGACATGTGTTAATGTTTGGAAAGTGTAGTGAGAAAGAGTTGTTGTGTTTGACATGTGTTAATGTTTGAAAAGTGTAGTGAGAAAGAGTTGTTGTGTTTGATGTGTGTTAACGTTTGGAAAGTGTAGTGAGAAAGAGTTGTTGTGTTTGACATGTGTTAACTCATTCAGGGCCAATGATGTCTTTGACGTGTTATCAGGAATAGCCCAGAGGGCCAATGACGTGTTTGACGTGTTTTTGTTTTTATTCGTGCAGCGCATAGTTAAAACACTTCCCCAGCCTGTCACATGGTATCAGGTCCCTATCATCTAAGGCAACACGTGAACAAACACATACCGCAGCTGTTGTTTTGAAATTGAGCAAGAGGAAAAGCAGAAAACCGGTAACGCTTCCTTGTGCAGACAGGAGAAACGCCATTGAAACGCCCTCGGCGCGCTGCACGAGCTGGATTCGCCTTCCTCTGTGCCAGCCAGGAGAAAACGGGAGAAAGTAATCAAGAGATGTGTTTGATCATCGGAGGAATTAGGAAATGATCGATCAGTTTGCGAGGGCGGTGAGGACGTGTTGAATAGCCGAGGGGAAAACGGGAACGATCAAATAGCAGAGAGGATATGACAGGGAGACATGGACGAGGACGGGTGTACCAGAACAAATCAAAATAAACACAGGAACAGCTAGGCAGCAGCGGGCAGAAGGCAGTCACAGCAGCCCGCTGTCCTTCTCAAGAGCTCTTCAGTTGGTTCATGAAATCGCTGGGCTGCGTGCCCTCCAGTGTTGCTCCTGGCCAATCCCAGCGCCACAGGGCGTGGTTATTGCTTATCCTATGTGGGGTTAGAAATCTAAAAGGGGGATCGTGTGTGTGTGTGTGTGTGTGTGTGTGTGTGTGTGTGTGTGTGTGTCTGTCTGTCTGTCTGTCGGTGTGTCTGTCTGTCTGTCTGTCTGTCTGTCTGTCTGCACACTCACTCACACCGAGTAAACTGTATTGTTGAATGTAAAAAAAAAGCACTTCATGTGTATATATATATATATATATATTTTTTTTTGTCATTTGTGTCCTAACGAATAATATTTACATGTCTGATGTCAATACAGTTCAAAATAAAAGAATTGAGAGTGAGTTATGCCTGAGATTGTGCCCTTTTACAAAAATTGCCTTTTCTCCTGTTTATTTTCTCTGGGAGACCTTCTGGGGGAAAACAGGGTGTATATAAATGGCTATAAGTAGAGTACAGAACATGCTAAAAGCTCACTTTTTTTTTCCTGGTGAACCCAGAGACGTACATCTTCATTTTGAGGTATTGCAAATCACTCTGGTGCTAATAGATAATTTACTGTGGGTCTTGAAAGATGACCAACAATTATGAAAATCTTTGGCCTGTGCTAAATATTGGCAGTCCTAAACTGGCCCTGAATGAGTTAATGTTTGGAAAGTGTAGTGAGAAAGAGTTGCTGTGTTTGACGTGTGTTAACATTTGGAAAGTGTAGTGGGAAAGAGTTGTTGTGTTTGATGTGTGTTAACGTTTGGAAAGTGTAGTGAGAAAGAGTTGTTGTGTTTGACATGTGTTAATGTTTGAAAAGTGTAGTGAGAAAGAGTTGTTGTGTTTGATGTGTGTTAACGTTTGGAAAGTGTAGTGAGAAAGAGTTGTTGTGTTTGACATGTGTTAATGTTTGGAAAGTGTAGTGAGAAAGAGTTGTTGTGTTTGACATGTGTTAATGTTTGAAAAGTGTAGTGAGAAAGAGTTGTTGTGTTTGATGTGTGTTAACGTTTGGAAAGTGTAGTGAGAAAGAGTTGTTGTGTTTGACATGTGTTAACTCATTCAGGGCCAATGATGTCTTTGACGTGTTATCAGGAATAGCCCAGAGGGCCAATGACGTGTTTGACGTGTTTTTGTTTTTATTCGTGCAGCGCATAGTTAAAACACTTCCCCAGCCTGTCACATGGTATCAGGTCCCTATCATCTAAGGCAACACGTGAACAAACACATACCGCAGCTGTTGTTTTGAAATTGAGCAAGAGGAAAAGCAGAAAACCGGTAACGCTTCCTTGTGCAGACAGGAGAAATGCCATTGAAACGCCCTCGGCGCGCTGCACGAGCTGGAGTCGCCTTCCTCTGTGCCAGCCAGGAGAAAACGGGAGAAAGTAATCAAGAGATGTGTTTGATCATCGGAGGAATTAGGAAATGATCGATCAGTTTGCGAGGGCGGTGAGGACGTGTTGAATAGCCGAGGGGAAAACGGGAACGATCAAATAGCAGAGAGGATATGACAGGGAGACATGGACGAGGACGGGTGTACCAGAACAAATCAAAATAAACACAGGAACAGCTAGGCAGCAGCGGGCAGAAGGCAGTCACAGCAGCCCGCTGTCCTTCTCAAGAGCTCTTCAGTTGGTTCATGAAATCGCTGGGCTGCGTGCCCTCCAGTGTTGCTCCTGGCCAATCCCAGCGCCACAGGGCGTGGTTATTGCTTATCCTATGTGGGGTTAGAAATCTAAAAGGGGGATTGTGTGTGTGTGTGTGTGTGTGTGTGTGTGTGTGTGTGTCTGTCTGTCTGTCTGTCTGTCTGTCTGTCGGTGTGTCTGTCTGTCTGTCTGTCTGTCTGTCTGTCTGTCTGTCTGTCTGCACACTCACTCACACCGAGTAAACTGTATTGTTGAATGTAAAAAAAAAGCACTTCATGTGTATATATATATATATATATTTATTTTTTTTGTCATTTGTGTCCTAACGAATAATATTTACATGTCTGATGTCAATACAGTTCAAAATAAAAGAATTGAGAGTGAGTTATGCCTGAGATTGTGCCCTTTTACAAAAATTGCCTTTTCTCCTGTTTATTTTCTCTGGGAGACCTTCTGGGGGAAAACAGGGTGTATATAAATGGCTATAAGTAGAGTACAGAACATGCTAAAAGCTCACTTTTTTTTTCCTGGTGAACCCAGAGACGTACATCTTCATTTTGAGGTATTGCAAATCACTCTGGTGCTAATAGATAATTTACTGTGGGTCTTGAAAGATGACCAACAATTATGAAAATCTTTGGCCTGTGCTAAATATTGGCAGTCCTAAACTGGCCCTGAATGAGTTAATGTTTGGAAAGTGTAGTGAGAAAGAGTTGCTGTGTTTGACGTGTGTTAACATTTGGAAAGTGTAGTGGGAAAGAGTTGTTGTGTTTGATGTGTGTTAACGTTTGGAAAGTGTAGTGAGAAAGAGTTGTTGTGTTTGACATGTGTTAATGTTTGAAAAGTGTAGTGAGAAAGAGTTGTTGTGTTTGATGTGTGTTAACGTTTGGAAAGTGTAGTGAGAAAGAGTTGTTGTGTTTGACATGTGTTAATGTTTGGAAAGTGTAGTGAGAAAGAGTTGTTGTGTTTGACATGTGTTAATGTTTGAAAAGTGTAGTGAGAAAGAGTTGTTGTGTTTGATGTGTGTTAACGTTTGGAAAGTGTAGTGAGAAAGAGTTGTTGTGTTTGACATGTGTTAACTCATTCAGGGCCAATGATGTCTTTGACGTGTTATCAGGAATAGCCCAGAGGGCCAATGACGTGTTTGACGTGTTTTTGTTTTTATTCGTGCAGCGCATAGTTAAAACACTTCCCCAGCCTGTCACATGGTATCAGGTCCCTATCATCTAAGGCAACACGTGAACAAACACATACCGCAGCTGTTGTTTTGAAATTGAGCAAGAGGAAAAGCAGAAAACCGGTAACGCTTCCTTGTGCAGACAGGAGAAATGCCATTGAAACGCCCTCGGCGCGCTGCACGAGCTGGAGTCGCCTTCCTCTGTGCCAGCCAGGAGAAAACGGGAGAAAGTAATCAAGAGATGTGTTTGATCATCGGAGGAATTAGGAAATGATCGATCAGTTTGCGAGGGCGGTGAGGACGTGTTGAATAGCCGAGGGGAAAATGGGAACGATCAAATAGCAGAGAGGATATGACAGGGAGACATGGACGAGGACGGGTGTACCAGAACAAATCAAAATAAACACAGGAACAGCTAGGCAGCAGCGGGCAGAAGGCAGTCACAGCAGCCCGCTGTCCTTCTCAAGAGCTCTTCAGTTGGTTCATGAAATCGCTGGGCTGCGTGCCCTCCAGTGTTGCTCCTGGCCAATCCCAGCGCCACAGGGCGTGGTTATTGCTTATCCTATGTGGGGTTAGAAATCTAAAAGGGGGATTGTGTGTGTGTGTGTGTGTGTGTGTGTGTGTGTGTCTGTCTGTCTGTCTGTCTGTCTGTCTGTCGGTGTGTCTGTCTGTCTGTCTGTCTGTCTGTCTGTCTGTCTGTCTGTCTGCACACTCACTCACACCGAGTAAACTGTATTGTTGAATGTAAAAAAAAAGCACTTCATGTGTATATATATATATATATATTTATTTTTTTTGTCATTTGTGTCCTAACGAATAATATTTACATGTCTGATGTCAATACAGTTCAAAATAAAAGAATTGAGAGTGAGTTATGCCTGAGATTGTGCCCTTTTACAAAAATTGCCTTTTCTCCTGTTTATTTTCTCTGGGAGACCTTCTGGGGGAAAACAGGGTGTATATAAATGGCTATAAGTAGAGTACAGAACATGCTAAAAGCTCACTTTTTTTTTCCTGGTGAACCCAGAGACGTACATCTTCATTTTGAGGTATTGCAAATCACTCTGGTGCTAATAGATAATTTACTGTGGGTCTTGAAAGATGACCAACAATTATGAAAATCTTTGGCCTGTGCTAAATATTGGCAGTCCTAAACTGGCCCTGAATGAGTTAATGTTTGGAAAGTGTAGTGAGAAAGAGTTGCTGTGTTTGACGTGTGTTAACATTTGGAAAGTGTAGTGGGAAAGAGTTGTTGTGTTTGATGTGTGTTAACGTTTGGAAAGTGTAGTGAGAAAGAGTTGTTGTGTTTGACGTGTTAATGTTTGAAAAGTGTAGTGAGAAAGAGTTGTTGTGTTTGATGTGTGTTAACGTTTGGAAAGTGTAGTGAGAAAGAGTTGTTGTGTTTGACATGTGTTAATGTTTGGAAAGTGTAGTGAGAAAGAGTTGCTGTGTTTGACGTGTGTTAACATTTGGAAAGTGTAGTGGGAAAGAGTTGTTGTGTTTGACATGTGTTAACATTTGGAAAGTGTAGTGGGAAAGAGTTGTTGTGTTTGATGTGTGTTAACGTTTGGAAAGTGTAGTGAGAAAGATAAAGTCTCACAATAAATTAACCAATTCTGTGTGGAGGACTAGTTAGTTACTATTAATAGTTAGTAACTATTAAAATAATCATATAAAAATATGAAAAATAAAAACAATGGGTCCAATCACACAACAGATACATAAAACTAAGATGTTTGTTCACGTTCCATATTCCATATTTTGAAATAATACCCGTAGGTCACGGATATCCGGGGTCTGGGTTGTCATAACGAGAGGGGTCCATGCTACTGTAACGTTATATCAATTTTTGGTCATATCGACCAAGACCAGGCCAATTCTATTCACAGATCGTAGTGTATGCTAGCTAGCTAGCGCTAAGCTAACACTGATTCAATGTCGCCATATGTTTGAACCAAATGCTGTACAACACAAACAAGTTGCAAACCATTAATACTTACGCTCATACGTATAGTGATGCAGCTGATGCTATCATGTTGTTTTGTTTATTGTACTGTACAATAACGTAACAAACTCTGATAGGACACATAGGTTGGCGTAACCTATGTGGGGTTCGAAATAACCATAGCCAGTAAATATAATAACGCATCCGTTATTGCATACGCATAAACAACAAACTAACGCTGGTGTTAAATAAAAAATCAAGATAAATCAATTTGGTCATTCAGTGGCATTTTACTGCCATATAACATAACTAACGTAGCACATAAGTAATCTCCAAAAAACACAGTGTTGAAACACACTAGTGCATGCTGGGAAACTCTGGTCTGGTTGAGAGACGGGTAAACGGCATAGTCATACACCATAGTCTGTATTCAATTGTTTTTCAATTCAATTGAAAAAACAGTCTGTAGCTATTCAATCCACCTCAATCTGTATTGATCATATTTAATTCAAAGCTTAATAGGCTTATAGCCTATCAAAATTATCATGGTGATGTCACATCACAATTGGATCCGGAGTGGGGAAAATCTGTGATCTGGGATGTGGTCTGAGATGGAGAAACTGCCCACACATAGCCCACAATCTAACGCGCGCTATGTTTGTGGCTGGCTGTGTTTGGGGGCTGGCTGTGTGTGTGTGTGTGTGTGTGTGTGTGTTGCACGTAGGGAATCTACAGAATAGCCTTGGGAATACCCAGAATGCTTTGCTATGCCTAACTTTTATCGAAACAGTATAAGATAGCCTGCACAACATGCAATTATGGAATATTTGCATGCACAACATGCAATTATGGAATATTTGAATGGTGGACAAAAAAATAAAAGAAAAAATATTAGGTCTGTGTGTCCTTGACAGGCACGCAAAGGATATAAGGGGGGATGGGGTGGGATGGGCTGTCAGGGGGAACCTGTGGGGCCTCTATGGGTGAGTCAGAGAAATACGTGAGCAAGCAGCTATTCATAGCTTTCAAGGGGCGTCACGTGTTGCCGGGAACGCCCACCTGATCTCGCCGCTATTCATAGCTTTCAAGGGGGCGTTACGTGCTGCCGGGAACGCCCCCCTGATCTCGCCGCTATTCGTAGCTTTCAAGGGGCGTTACGTGCTGTCGGGAACGCCCCACCTGACGGTCAAAAACAAACAAGTTTATTTAAAACGGAAGTGATAAAACGTGGGGGATGGGGTGGGATGGGCTGGCAGGGGAAGCCTGGGTCTCTATGGGTGAGTCAGAGATTGATTGAGATTGTGAAAATGGTCGCCGCTGTTAACAAAATACTAGTTTCAGTTCCTAAAATGGGCCAAATGTATTTGGCCGAGATCAAAAAGCGTGATGCGGTATACCGTGCTCCATTTAACAAATAGCTGTTAAATGGCCTAATTACATTTGTCTATGGTTAAAACTTTTGCCCGTGTTAAAAAAAACATCATGTTGCAACGCTCTGCTGATAGGGGGTGATAATTAAATTGCGAAAAAAAAATGCTACTGCTGGGAGCTGCTGCTATGAGGGGAAAATGCAGAATTGCCCCTTTTTTGAGAGTAGCGAAAATGGAGAAGTGCCCTTTTTGAGGAACTACTGAAAAATGGACTTTTCACATATTGGTTTAAAAACAGGGCGAAATGGAGAAGTGCCCTTTTTGAGGAACTATTGAAAAATTGACTTTTCACAAAAAGAAGCCACGCCCCTTTGATGATGTATAGGTGCCCAAAACCACGCCCACCTAAAAAAATGAGTTATTTCCGTTAATCTCTATAGTACCCACCCTATTATACTACTCACCGACCCACTAAGTGGCGACAGTGCTCTCCAGACTAGAAAAAGCCGAGCCAAAACTGCAGGGGAACGCGCGAGGAAACCATTCTCATACTGTAAAATGGATTGGCGAAAACGCTTTCGCTTTCGCGCATTATCGCGCTGGGAGCTGGCGGTGGGGGATTGCAAATTTGCATAATAGATTATGCGTGCAACACACTTTGAAACACCGGCAGAAAGCCCACATCGCACGCAGCTTCATTGCAGCTGAGCTCACAACCAAAACGACTCATGCAGACTCGCCCAAAGAGCAGCCGCCAGCAGCCAGGCAGCACAGACAGGCAGAGCCTCGCTTGTGACAAACGCTGCAAAGCCACCAGAGACACACCCATGGAGGGAGGAGTTTGAAGGAGAGGGGGGTTTCCTGCTGCTATGGAGGAAATTACTGTTCAAAACTATTGTTTAGATGTCTGACGTCTTACGCCAAAAATAAATGGTTAAAGTGACTGTTCTATCGAATTTCACAAAAAGCCATTTATCTCAGAATAAATTTTCAGACGCTGAAACCATGCTGTATTCTACTGCTAATGCCTACATAACTACTAACTCTACAAACTAACTCTTTTAGACAGAGAAAGCACACATTCTATTAGTTATTTTGAGATAATTTGTGTTCACAAAATCTTAGCAGAAAATAATCCTCGGCTCTTGAAAGATGAGCCAGAATCCTCAAAAAAAAACTTGGCAGAACCTACCTACAGTATTGAAAAAACGGCTGGCAGTGAATGTGTTAATGATACTAATTGTTAGTTGCAGCAGTACTTGGGAGAGGCCTGAAACCTGGTAGAGATACTGTAAATTGCATTCTACCACTTTTCCATTGTTCTAAAATTACAATGTTATTCGATAAGCAAATAACAGCTCAGACATGGTCATCTTGAAGTATCTGGAATTTGATTCACAAATGAATGGACACCAATGGCTGCCTGAAACGAAGGAAAATTAATCTACAATCTTATGGATGGTTTGGAAAATTATCAGAAATGTAAAGTACACTCACTCCAGCTTGACCATGCCCTAATCACACTAGAAATGTAATCAGTATGTGGAGTATTTCTTGGTTATCTGTATGGATTTATTGTACTTAAAGCCCCCCTCCAGCCAGTTTTGTCATTTTTAAGATATTTCATCTGTATCTGTGTTTTTTCCTGCTCTGCCAATTATATAGTGTTTTCCACTTCATTTTGTTGAGAAATAACCTTAGTTTGGGCTCAAAGTCTTAAATGAGCTCACGCGCTAGAAACGGGTGCTGACATCAGCGTTTGTGGTTGTCAATGCTCACGTCACCTGTCATATTAATAATATACAATATTACAGTGAATACAATCTGCCGTTAGCTTGGGTTAGCTAAGTCTGCTAACGTAGTTAGTTCTGGCTCAAAACGCCGCAATAGTAAGTTTTAACCAGTTCGAGGTACACTCTTTCAATTTATTTTGCTTATATGCCCACCAGCTTTGATATCTGTTGGCTGGTTATGCTGATATTTACTGTATATCAATATGTGGCTTCTGGGTGAACGTTTAGCGGAGTGGAGGCAGCCATACTGTTTCTGGTCTGACCGGCTAGAAGAGAGACGTATATATTAGACTGGTGACGTAGTTGATGACGGTGTGCAGTTTTTCATTTCTAGTGTACAGCAGGATTGTACACAGGTGTAAAACTGACTGGAGGGGGGCTTTAAAGGAACACTGCCGGTTTACAACCAGCTTTGTAGGACAGTTATTCAGAGTTGATCATTTAAGTTGTGGATCATCAGTGATGTCATGTGTCCATGAATGACATCAATGGTTTACAACTTAACTCAAATCCACTCTGAACTGTCAAACCAAATGAAGGCATGCAAAACGGTTAACAGTTTATAATACTGATCTTGTAATGATACAAAGCTGGTTTAAAATCAGCTGAGTGTTCCTTAGGTTTATCAGATCTGTATGGAAAATAAGGTGTTGACTGATGCACTACATTTTTTGTGTCAGATGGTCTTGGACAAGATAACCTGGCCCACAGAGGATGAACAAGATGAGGAAGACAGAGAGGTCTCTCTGGAAGACACATGTAGCATCACAGGATTCCTTCGTACTTTCATTGCAAATGGTAAGCAAATGTCAGCTCTTAGTTTAATTTCTGATTTCTGTGTGCTGCTGATGGACAGCTCCTATCTTTAAAGTAAAAAGTGCTGTGAGAACACATTGTTTGGCCTCTGCACTCCGTTTCTCCCCTCATGTCCTCTCCCTTGGAACGGTGGGACACAAATGCATACTGTAGCGATCCGGGTTACATGTAATGTGGTGTGCAATGGGAGTGTCTCGATTGCAGCTAGGAACTGATGTGTGGGAGTGTTCCTGGGGGGGAACACTATGCATGGGGGTACTTCCTGTCTGACTGAGCATGCGTGAAGTCACTCTCCATGAACAGCTAAACAAGGAAGCAGCTAGCTAGCTAAGGCGTAGCAACCGCCAATAGTTGTAAGGATAATAACTGTGAATAAAGATCCCTGTACCAACAAGAAGGCTCTTGATTCCACAAATACCAGGAACGCTACATTGGTGTCGGAAGTTAAGCGGTGAATATTGCCTCCGTGTCGGCAAAGATGGTGAAGAAGTTTCTGAGGAAAGAGCGGAGAGGAATCAAACGAGAGGCGGGAAGGGAGAAAGCCCGGGCGGACAGCCAGGCGGCCGGAGAGGAGCACGGCCAGGCAGACATAGCCGCTCCTGCGGAGATCCAAGCGGAGCAGGCAGTGAAAAGCCGGGTGTTGGTGAGGGTGAAGCCCGAGCCGGACGACATCATGAAGCTATGCCACGGCCCAGTGAAGCTATCCTGCGGGTCAGTGACGGGGCTATGGCGCAGACCGAGGCGGTGCGGGACGGGGCCCGCCGAGGCAAGAAGGAAGTGAATCCCCCGAAATACAACGGTAAAGGCGAGTGGGAGTCATACTGCACAATGTTTAACGTGGCGGCGGACATAAATGGCTGGTCGAGAGAGGAGAGAGCCAGCCATCTTGTGATGTCCCTCGAAGGCGATGCTATAACGTGCGTGGCAGCGATGGCCGATACAAAAGACTTAGATGTGGTGGTAGCGGTCCTGCGGAGGCGCTTCGGCCGATGCAAAGAGAAAGGCATCGTGGTTGCGGAACTGTGTAACAGGCTTAGACGGCCGGGAGAGTCGCTGCGGGCACTGGCAACAGACATTGAGATCCTCAGCCGGCGCGCATACAGCCAGCTGCCGCCAGAGTCGCTGGATGAGTTGGCCAGAAACTACTTTATCCAGGCAATCGTGCCGCAAAGTCTAAGCAATCAGGTAATGCTGAAATGGCCAAAGACACTAGAGGAAGCGCTGGAGTTGGCGCTGGAAAGAGAGACAGTGGAGGGTTGGGCCGTGAGCAGCGGCACGAGGGGGGCCGCCACCGTGGTGAGAATGGCGGCGGAGAGCCCGCTGTAAGAAGAGCCAGCGTGGAAGAGTGCATTGGCAGAGCAAGGCAACACGGTGAGAGAACTGTCCGAGTCGGTGCGGCAGTTAAAAGAGCAACTGCTCCGAAGCGCGACTCTGCAGCCCACCCCCGCTCTGCAGCCCACCCCGCGGAACAATAACCGGCCCAGAGGGGTCGGGAGCATGATCTGTTGGGGCTGTGGGCGCCGCGGACATCGGGAAGCAGAGTGCCGCCGGAGAACGTGGAACCAGGGAAATGGCACAGGGCCCGTCTAGAAGGGGCGAGACGGGTCTCCGACGTCATATCCCCCGTAGCCACGTCATCGTGGAAGGGAGCCCATCAACATTGACGGGGAGGTGGGGCTCCGCCTTCCCCCGAAGCAGACAACATCGCCGGAGCTGTCAGCATGCAGAACGGGCCACGCACGATGAACGGCTGCCATGTTCCAGTCTTCCTGCAGGGGAGGCCCTGTGTCGCCCTGGTGGACACGGGGTGTACGGCAACGCTGGTGAACTCCAACATGATGCCAGAGGGAGCGCTTCTGGAGCAGCCAGCGGCACAGCTGCTGAGGACAGTATCCGGTGAGTTGATGCCGATGAGGGGAAGGGGGTCCGTGATGATAACTGTGGGGGGACAGACAGTGAACTTTCCAGTATGGGTAGTGGAGATGGCGGGGCCCTGTATCTTAGGGGAGGACTACTTGACGCTGTTGTGATCGACACATTATGGACTGTACTGTATTACTTATATGTTTGAATGTGGGACATTTGAGTGTATTGCCTGTGTTTGGATATGGCCTCACATTCGGGGTGAAGACAGAGAGAACCAAATGGTTGTGTCACACCCTACAGATACCAGCACAGCTGGATGCAGAGCCTTGAAGGGCTTGCCATTGTTTTTTATCCCTCAACCCCCAGGACGTTTCACACCTCCCTGAGCCTCAAAGGGATCTTGCCATTGTCTCTCTCTAACCTAATCAGGACAATTGCCCCCCACAGCCAAAAGGGACAGCACCCTTTAAGTTGAACTTACAGAGTGGGTGTGCACAGCCCAACTCACCGAACGTTGTGATTGGCCCACCATGCATGCTCATTTTAATATGTGATCTCCAACAAAACTGTTGGGAAAGCAGTTTTAACGGGAGTCTCAAGTAAGCTATCGCACGCAGCTGAACCAAGGGTTGGAGGGGCCAGGAAGCCGGCTCCCCTCCCCCGCTCTCGGCACCCCCTGCAGGCGACCAAGCCCAGAGGGACCGAGCCCTGCAGGCCTGACCAGGGCCCAGAGGACTCCGAGCACACAGCAGCACCAGAAATCGGCTGAAAGGCCAGCCGTAAGTCCCACGAGAAATAGCATGCGTAAACTGAGATAGTTCTACTTAATCTCAGTTAATATAAGTCGTTTTAGTGTTATAAGTCGCCGGGGAAAGCCCCCTTGCGCTTCCAGACGTGCCACAGCCTGGCATAACGCCAGCTGTTGACCAAGCTTCCAGGCAAGAACGCCTGACTGACGACCCTCCCCGCGCCCCGCAAGTGCAGGAGAAGAAGAAGAAAGCCACACCGCAGCAGGGCAAACCAACGGCTGCAGAAAGACACACCGTGGTGCCAGCCACAGATCGCAGCCAACCACTGCTCTGCAACCGACCGAGAGAACGCACGCCGGCATCGACATCGACTCAGCCAACCTCAAACCTCCTCCTCACCGCAGCCAAACCCACAGCGCACAGGACAGCCGTGCCAACAACGGAATGATTCACTTAACCGAGTGGATCCGCGTGAGAGTTCTTGGTTTAATGGTCTGGGCAGAGTTAGGGGTTAAAATGCATTACCATGTATGTTGATGTACAATGTTTGCACACTGTTGAATGATATAGACGCCTGAAGGTGTCGTAGGCAGAGCTGGTGAGCGCCAAGTTCGGAAGAACTTAGCGGCCATCAGCGGGCCACTCTCCTCTCTCTCTCTCTCCCCGTCGCTCTCCCGCTCGCTCCTCCACCAAAATTGGCAAAACCGCCATTTTGAAAAGGAGGCAGTCTTAACACGACCAGACCGCCCCTCAGCCAATCCTGGGGTGACATAAGACACTCCACCTTCTCCTCCCTCCTCCTCTCTCTCTCACACACACCCACACACACACAGACACACAAGTGCTAATTAACACCTACATACCCACACACACATTCAAGCCTGCTTCTGACCTGCAGACTTAAGACACACACACACACACAGACACACACACAGTGATACTATGTTATTCATATTAGGGGTTAGCTATAGATGTGATAGATTATTAGTTGTAAAGTAAATGTGATGAACTGATATTTTAATCATTATGTTAATGTCAATTGATATTGTGATTTATTAAATATTTTTATTACATAATGCTATGAATCTTGGTTGTTATTCATGAGGTATTTTATCTGTGGAAATCTGTGACAACAGCTTACAAACTTTGACCCTTCAATCAACTGTACAATGTACATTATATCATTATGAGACTGATATGACAATTTGGTTTGGTGTCTAAACTAGTCATAACTGACTTTTAGACAGGTCTGTAGCCTTAACTACAGTGGTGCCCCGAATCTTACAGAGAATACAATATTTTCTGTCAAATATAATAAATTTATGAATATTAATAATTCATAATTATTAATAATCATATTTCATAACCAAACCAGCTCCTGCGAGCACACCATAAATGGTGCCCCGTGTGAGGCTTCTAATATCAGTATTTCCACAGATATGATATGCATGAATAATAAAAATTAATACATTTTTGAAAAATCTAACTTTTTCAAATTTTTCCAAAATCAGGTTTCCTATAGCGCTTTGCCAAGCAAATCACATGCGTCAGAAGACACTAAAGGAACTCTAATCATAAAATATGGAATCTTCCCATAATCTTAACACAAGTTAGGATTTGTATTTAATATTTCTGAGCAAAACAGTCCCAAAGACAACAGCTCAGTTTAAAATCCTTGATTCCATTTTTATGTTAGAAACCACAGTTAAACTGTTTCCCACTGTGCCTTCAACCTAAATTATGAGAGATAGAAATGTTCCATCTATCAGAGAGTGACTTTAACAGAATGTAAATAAACAGCGCTGCGCATTTTAAAGTGGAACCTTTGATGCTAATTTGAAAGCCACACCGGCAAAGTGTGGGGGGAAGTCAGGCTGCCCCCCCCCCCCCCCCCCCCACATTAGCATTGAAAAACATTCACCCTGGTCTCCTCCCAGAGCCAGAGACAAAGTGTAAACAAAGCCCTGTGACTACCAGTCACAGTGAATTTGCATGCGAAAGACAGGCAGACACCTGCACCTGATGACACTGACAGCTGACATGAGCAGTGACAGCTGACAGTTGTCAAACTAACGGCATGCAAGTGACAGCTACCTCACAGAGACACTGTCACATTTGGGCCATTCTTTAATTAGAATATGTGGGCATTGACGGCATTGATGCCATAGCAACACGGTGAGTGCACACACCTTTTGCTTAAAATTGACAGCAGTAAAACAGCTGCTTGACTCATCGCGATGAGTCCGCGCTGCCACCAGATGGTCAGCGCTGAAGCTTTCCTTAAGATGGCCACCACAGACTTGCAAGCTGTCGTCGCCTATCTCACCTGCCCTCCGACCAGAGGAGCAGATGAACTTGGCATTGTACTGCTAACACTAGCGGTCCTAATAATTCCATTGGGAATTATTTTCTTTCTGCAAAATCGCAGATTCCATGTGCAGGACGCTGCGCATCAGCGGCAGACCACTGTCTACCAGACGCAGATAGGCAGACTGCGCAACAGCTGTCAAGCTACGCTGCAGGCCAATCTGGACCTACACAAACAAGCCCAGGTCTGCCAAACAGAATTAGCCCGACTGCGTACAGAAGTTTCCCGGCTGCAACAGAGCCAAAAAGGCGTGCAGACCGGATCCCCGGCTTCACCACCAGAACCGGGACGCCAGGAAACACTGGCAGATCAGGTGGGTCCAACGACCTACATCCCTCTTGAGCCACCCATGGTGTCGGCGACCACCCGAGCAGTAATAGCACGGCAAACAGCCAAGGCTTCCAATCAGCGAGAGCACCAGAAGGCCTCAACCCCGCCGGCACCGGAGGCTGACACGCCTCCTAGGGCTAGACCAACCCTCGACTTGAATCAGACCACCGCACACCACATAGCGCCCACGCTGGCAAGCAGCCGCGCCGCTAGGCATCGCGACACCACACCGCGAAAGGGGGGAGACCGCTCTCACAACGAGCAAACTGATTCAGGCTATTCAGCCCAACAGTCGTCATCCGATTCAGAGCTGGACTTTCATGCTTCTGACATACCAGTCAGTCATTCATCCGAGCAACCTACGTGTAGACTCAGTCGTTATTCACGTTCTCATCCAGCTCTGACTTCCACCTCAGAGCACAAACCGCTGACAGTCAAACGACTTGACAGCGCCACTTCCGATTATGACAAAACGATCCACCCGGCAACCCCCTGCAGGGAGGAACGTGTACCTTACCGGCTTTCCATTTATCACGCCCGTGGCGAGTCGATCGACTACCGCCCTGTGCATTATAAACCGTCATTTGCTCAGGCCACCAATGGGTGCGCTGATGAGTCAGATCCTGCTAGGTCTTTTTCATAAGAGGCTATCCAGCCTCACTCATTTTCTAGCTCCTGTCCACCGAGGAAACAGGAAATCAGCTCTTCCACCCCTCCCCCCGAAAGGGGGGACCCCCGGCATGATGACATTAGTCGCGCTTTGGTGCCCGATTGGGCAAACGGCCACTCCTTCTTGCAGCCTCCACTGCCAAAACAGAGTGATTCAGAACTCTCTCTCCGAGAAGCAGAGTCACGCTATCACTTACTGGAGTCAATCGCAAACGACATTGACTTGTTCGACCCAGCAAGTCACGAGGTACACTTGACCGATTATCTCAACGAAGTCGAACGTGGTTCGCAGGCTCTGCCACACGCCTCGCCGCGAGAGAAAGCGCAACTAATATGGAACACAAGCTCAAAGCATGTGCGTGCGTTTATCCAAACGCAACCTTCCCATATCAGAGATGACTTTTTGACAAGCTTCCCGAAGCCTTGGGCGAAGAGTACATCCCTACCCAGTTGCCAGCGGCGGGGAGGAACGCGGCCTTACACGTCGAACAGAACTACCAGGAACACCCTAGAGATTACTTCAGACGGTTGAAGAGAATTTATAATCAAGGTAGAAATGGCCCGGATGAAGAAGACGTGTCACGTCTCAAGGAACTTTACCTAGATGGTCTGCATGACTCGGTGCGCCCATCCGTAGCCCTAGACGCACGTTGGTATGACCGAAGCATGCGCACGGTCCTCAAAACCGCCTCAATAGCGTGGGAGGTGGAAACCGAAGCAAAAAGCAGAAATGGCCAGTTTCAACCCACCCACCGCGTGTGTGCGGACCCAGAGACGGTACCACGCACACGCTCACAATGCAGGCCAGACCACCCGGTTCTGCCAGACAGAGCCAAGGGCGGTAGTTGCTGCCCACCGAGACATCACGGTCGCACCGCAGAGTGTGAGCCTCCTCAGCGCCCTAGGCGCTCCGCCCAATTAGACATCCGAACGGGTGCCAGACGGGCAGGGTGAGCATTCAAACCACCAGAGGCCCTCCACATCAAATAGGACAAAGCTTGGCACATAGCTACATATAGACACACAGACTCATGCACAAACACTGCTGGAACGCAGCACACATTCAAAATCACACCCTGTCACCCTCTCTCTCTCTCCTTCTCTCCTCCTGCCCTTCCCTGTTCACCCTGTTGATTTTGAAATTATGTTGTGTATGTGACCTTAAGGTTGTATTATCTATATGGTAATGAGTCTAGGTATGGTTAGGAATCTGCCCAGAAGCCAAGTCTGTCCAGAACCAAACCTGAACCGATGATGAACTATGAACTGCCTATACAGAATATGACACTTTGATCCCACAGAAGAGATGGACATGGTGACCAAAAGTTACCACAAACTGATTGTACAGCCCTTCATCCTCGCCTGCGGACCGCAGGTCGACCGCAGTCCACAGACGAGGAGGGGGGATGTTGTGATCGACACATTATGGACTGTACTGTATTACTTATATGTTTGAATGTGGGACATTTGAGTGTATTGCCTGTGTTTGGATATGGCCTCACATTCGGGGTGAAGACAGAGAGAACCAAATGGTTGTGTCACACCCTACAGATACCAGCACAGCTGGATGCAGAGCCTCGAAGGGCTTGCCATTGTTTTTTATCCCTCAACCCCCAGGACGTTTCACACCTCCCTGAGCCTCAAAGGGATCTTGCCATTGTCTCTCTCTAACCTAATCAGGACAATTGCCCCCCACAGCCAAAAGGGACAGCACCCTTTAAGTTGAACTTACAGAGTGGGTGTGCACAGCCCAACTCACCGAACGTTGTGATTGGCCCACCATGCATGCTCATTTTAATATGTGATCTCCAACAAAACTGTTGGGAAAGCAGTTTTAACGGGAGTCTCAAGTAAGCTATCGCACGCAGCTGAACCAAGGGTTGGAGGGGCCAGGAAGCCGGCTCCCCTCCCCCGCTCTCGGCACCCCCTGCAGGCGACCAAGCCCAGAGGGACCGAGCCCTGCAGGCCTGACCAGGGCCCAGAGGACTCCGAGCACACAGCAGCACCAGAAATCGGCTGAAAGGCCAGCCGTAAGTCCCACGAGAAATAGCATGCGTAAACTGAGATAGTTCTACTTAATCTCAGTTAATATAAGTCATTTTAGTGTTATAAGTCGCCGGGGAAAGCCCCCTTGCGCTTCCAGACGTGCCACAGCCTGGCATAACGCCAGCTGTTGACCAAGCTTCCAGGCAAGAACGCCTGACCGACGACCCTCCCCGCGTGCAGGAGAAGAAGAAGAAAGCCACACTGCAGCAGGGCAAACCAACGGCTGCAGAAAGACACACCGTGGTGCCAGCCACAGATCGCAGCCAACCACTGCTCTGCAACCGACCGAGAGAACGCACGCCGGCATCGACATCGACTCAGCCAACCTCGAACCTCCTCCTCACCGCAGCCAAACCCACAGCGCACAGGGCAGCCGTGCCAACAACGGAATGATTCACTTAACCGAGTGGATCCGCGTGAGAGTTCTTGGTTTAATGGTTTGGGCAGAGTTAGGGGTTAAAATGCATTACCATGTATGTTGATGTACAATGTTCGCACACTGTTGAATGATATAGACGCCTGAAGGTGTCGTAGGCAGAGCTGGTGAGCGCCAAGTTCGGAAGAACTTAGCGGCCATCAGCGGGCCACTCTCCTCTCTCTCTCTCCCCGTCGCTCTCCCTCTCGCTCCTCCACCAAAATTGGCAAAACCGCCATTTTGAAAAGGAGGCGGTCTTAACACGACCAGACTGCCCCTCAGCCAATCCTGGTGTTGTGCTCGCAGGAGCTGGTTTGGTTATGAAATATGATTATTAATAATTATGAATTATTAATATTCATAAATTTATTAGATTTGACAGAAAATATTGTATTCTCTGTAAGATTCGGGGCACCACTGTAGTTAAGGCTACAGACCTGTCTAAAAGTCAAGTTATGACTTGTTTAGACACCAAACCAAATTGTCATATCAGTCTCATAATGATATAGTGTACATTGTACAGTTAATTGAAGGGTCAAAGTTCGTAAGCTTCTGTCACAGATCTCCACAGATAAAATACCTCATGAATAACCACCAAGATTCATAGCATTATGTAATAAAAAGATTTAATAAATCACAATATCAATTGACATTAACATAATGATTAAAATATCAGTTCATCACATTTACTTTTATGACTAATACTCTACCACATCTATAGCTAATACCTAAGGTGAACAAACATTATCAATTGTGTGTGTGTGTGTGTGTGTGTGTGCTTTAAGTCTGCCTGGCTGGCAGGCCTGAATGTGTGTGTGTGTGTGTTAATTAGTACTTGTGTGTGTGTGTGTGTGTGTGTGTGTGTGTGTGTGTGAGAGAGAGAAGGAGGGAGGAGAGGGCGGAGTGGCTCGTTCTGGCTGTCTCTGTGATGTAATCACAGGATTGGCTGAGAGGCGGGCTGATCGTGTGTAGACCGCCTCCTTTTCAAAATGGCGGTTTTGCCAAAGTTGAGGAAGGATTGACTCGGTCAGACAGAGGTGGCTGGGGGGCGGTCTGGAACCGCCTCCTTTCCAAAATGGCGGTTCTGCCGAATTTAGGAAGGGATCACTCTGCCTGCCTAGCCTGGGTCACTCTGTGTGAGTGACTAATCAAACTCTCTAATTCAGCTTAACTGTATTTTTGCGGGCGGACATTCGGAACATCTCTAGACCGTTCCAAGCTTAGCCCTCCCGGTTGAACGGGCTCAGCTGGGAGGCCGAGAGAGTGGGGGAGGGAGAGAGGGAGAGGGAGAGAGGAGAGTGGCCCACTGGTGGCCGCTAAGTTCGTGCTGAACTTGGCGCTCACCTTCAGGCGTCTATATCATTCAACAGTGTGCGAAACATTGTACATCAACATACAGGATACTGTAATCAACACATATGATAATGCATTTTAACCCCTAACTCTGCCCAGAACCATTAAACCATAAACTCTCACGTGGGTCTCGCTCCGAGAGGGAGAGCGAGTAGGGAGAGTTGCTCTGCACGCGCCTCTGGGGTTGCCGTGGAGCGGATGGCGATGGCCTGCAGCGCGGTTCACCCTGGCCTGGGGAAGCGTGCAGTGGACGTCTGCTGGGGGTGCAGATGATGCCGGGCGTTGACGTGCAGTCTCTCTGCTCGTTGAGTCGAGGGTCGTGCTGTGCTCTGTGGTCCTTCTTTGTGGCTGGTTGCAGGCCACGGTCTGTCTTGGGCGTCTTTCGTCTGCAGCAGTTGGTTGGGTCTGCTGCGGTGTGGCTCTTCTGCTTCTTCTGCTCCTCTTGGTCTGCTGAGCGGTCTGCTCGCGGTACGGTCTTGTTGTCGGCTTTTGCGGTCCAGCTGGGCTTCTCTGGGCAAGGAGAGCGGCTGGTCTAGTTTGAAAGCACAGGAAGGGCTTTTCCGTGCGACTTATAACACTAAACCGACTTAAATTAAACTGAGATTAAGTAGAACTTTCTCAGTTTACGCATGCTATATCTCGTGGGACTTCCGGCTGGCTTTCCAGCCGATTTCCGGTGCTGCTGTGTGCTCAGAGTCCTCTGGGCCCTGGTCAGGCTGCAGGGCTCGGTCCCTCTGGGCCTGGTCGCCTGCCGGGGGTGCAGAGAGCGGGGGAGGGGAGCCGGCTTCCTGGCTCCTCCAGACCCTTCCGCTGCGCACGAAAGCTTAGTTGAGACTCTTACTGTAGACTGCAAGTTAAAACTGCTTTCCCAACAGTTTTGTCTCACTGTATGGGGAAGTCACAAAGGGTTCTCATTGGCTTGTCATGTGTCTTTGGTGAAGGCTCTGGCCAATGATAGCGCTCTGTGAGCTGGACTGTGCCCATTCTGTAACGTGAGGCAAGGGAAAAGGGGGTTTTATGGCTTGATTACCCTTAGAGATAAAACAATGGCCGGAATCCTTTGAGGCTCTGAGAGGTGTAACCGTCCTGGGGGTAACCACAAAAGCCATTTGTCTCCTCTGAATAGAGGTTTCTTAGCTAGAGAGGACAACATGTTAAATCATAATATGTTCATTCATATTTCTCATGATACAGTACAGTTCATAATGTGTCGATCACAACACTGGGGTGACATAAGACACTCCACCTTCTCCTCCCTCCTCCTCTCTCTCTCACACACACCCACACATACACACACACACAAGTGCTAATTAACACCTACATACCCACACACACATTCAAGCCTGCTTCTGACCTGCAGACTTAAGACACACACACACAGACACACACACAGTGATACTATGTTATTCATATTAGGGGTTAGCTATAGATGTGATAGATTATTAGTTGTAAAGTAAATGTGATGAACTGATATTTTAATCATTATGTTAATGTCAATTGATATTGTGATTTATTAAATCTTTTTATTACATAATGCTATGAATCTTGGTTGTTATTCATGAGGTATTTTATCTGTGGAAATCTGTGACAGAAGCTTACGAACTTTGACCCTTCAATCAACTGTACAATGTACATTATATCATTATGAGACTGATATGACAATTTGGTTTGGTGTCTAAACTAGTCATAACTGACTTTTAGACAGGTCTGTAGCCTTAACTACAGTGGTGCCCCAAATCTTACAGAGAATACAATATTTTCTGTCAAATATAATAAATTTATGAATATTAATAATTCATAATTATTAATAAGCATATTTCATAACCAAACCAGCTCCTGCGAGCACAACAACGCTAAACCAATGCACAGTAGACCTGGGAAAGAGGACACTTACGTTCGCAGGGGGGGCAGTAGTCCAGATGGGCCACCCTCCCATCGCTCCGGGGGAGCAACCAAACGTCAATAGCAACACTGTATACCGCATCGTGGTTGAGCACGGGCCCCACCCAGCGACTCAAGCCCCCCACCTAAACCAAGCCCCTGCCCCGCACCAAACCCCTCCCCCAACCCAGACCCCTGCCCCGCACCAAACCCCTCCCCAAAACCATGCCCCTCGCCCACCTCAGAACACTTCCCCTCCGCCACCGCTACATGCGGAAGGGGAGACCGAGAGGTTAGCGGTGCTGAGAAGATTGCATCAACACCAGAGTGAGGGTTTAGAACCGAAGAACTGTGGCGAGTAATAGAGGAATATAAAGACATTTTTGCGATGTCCGATGATGAGCTAGGCTGTACCCATCTGGTGCAGCATCAAATAGACACTGAGGGGGCGCGGCCCGTCAGGTCGCATCCCCGTCGAGTCCCAGCAGCGCGGAGGGAAATAGCGAACGAAGCCGTAGAGAACATGCTGCGTGCGGGGATCATCCAACCGTCAGAGAGCCCGTGGGCGTCGGGGGTGGTGTTGGTAAAGAAGAAAAATAGCTTGAAGATGCGATTCTGCGTAGATTACAGGGGGCTGAACAACGTGACTAAGAGTCTTAGGGCATAGCATCGGCGCGGGGGGCATCCGCACCCTGGAAGAGAAGACACGGGCGCTCGTGGAGTGGCCCACCCCCAGGGACAAGGGGGAACTTGAGAGCTTCGTGGGGCTAGCCTCATACTATAGGAAATTCGTAAGGGGGTTTTCTAAAATTGCAGAGCCACTGTGCCGGCTGAAGGAAAAGAACACAGACTTCCACTGGACGCCAGAATGCCACCTAGCGTTCGAATCCCTCAAGAAAGCGCTGACAGAGTCTCCGGTGCTTAGAGCACCAGACCCCACACTGCCGTTTCTACTGGACACTGATGCCAGCAATGGGGGTATGGGGGCCGTGCTGTCCCAGACGGGGCCGGACGGGGAGCGGGTGGTGGCGTACTTCAGCAAAACGTTTGACAAAACAGAACGAAACTACTGTGTCACCCGCCGGGAGCTCCTCGCCGTCGTAGAAGCATTACGGCACTTCAGATACTACCTCCTGGGACAGCCTCGGTTCACCATCCGGACCGATCACTCAGCGCTGCAGTGGCTGTGGTCCTTCCGGGAGCCGGAGGGGCAGGTGTGCCGCTGGTTAGAAACGTTGATGCCCTGTCACGATGGCCCTGCGCAGAGAGGGGGGGTGTGTACTGCGAGAAGAGAGAAGGAAGAGAGAGGGAGCTCCAAGAGGACGCGAGGATATGCCCTAACCATACTGGGGACGGACCGGTGTGCAGGGCGCTGCAGGTGGCAGAAGCGGCAGATTGGAGGGCCCATCAAGAGAACGACAGGGAGCTGGGGCCAGTCCTGCAGTGGGTAGAGGAGGGCCAGAAGCCACCCTGGGAAGAGCTGGCCGGGGCAACTGACGCAACCAAGGGACTGTGGTCAGAGTTCGAAACCCTGAGCTTGAACAACGGGGTGCTGCTGAAGTCCTGGAAAGAGCCAGCGACGGGAGAGAGCAAGTGGCGGAAAGTAGTGCCGACGACGTTGAGAGAGGCGGTGTGCAGGAGCTGCCATGGAACTACAGGGGCCGGACATTTTGGGGTCAATAAAACCCTCTGTCGCCTTAGGCAGGGTTTTTACTGGGGGAGGATGAGGAGAGACTAGCAGCGGGAGCTCCCATGGAGAGGGTGGCGGTGGATGTAATGGGTCTGTTCCCGCGCACGGAGAATGGGAATCGATATGTCCTGGCCGCCATGGACTATTTCACAAAATGGCCAGAGGCATACGCGCTGCCCGACCAGGAGGCGGTGCCCACGATGCCCTAAACTGGACTGTCACTGGACAGGGCCGTGCAGGGTCCTGGAGAAAATGGGGGAGGTGGTGTACCGAGTGCAGATGCCACTTGGTGGCAGGAAGGTACTCCACCGGGACAGGTTGGCCCCGTACCAGGGGGCTGCATCCTCCCTCCAGATCTCAGCCGCCCAGCGGTCTCACCTAGACTCGCTGGGAGAAGGAATCCTTTTCCACGGAGAGGGGCGTCCGGCTATGACCGGACGGCCACCACCCAGGGACTTGAGGTCTCAGAGACACTGCAGGCGGGGTCGGTCCCGCAGGCAGAATCACAGAGAGTAACACGGCCGCGTAGAGAGCTACGGGCTCCGGGACATTTGGAGGACTTAAAGCTGTACTAAAAAAAAAGAGAAAAAAAAAGGAGGATGGTGGTGGTTTTGAAATGGCTGTAAAGAAAAGAAAAGATAATGTACATGGCATGAGATATTGTAGGGGATGAAAGATGTTGGAGAAAAGTTAAAATAAGGCTGGGGAAATGATGTGATGGAATGTGTTGAAAAAAAAAAGAAGTGTGCTAAAAAAAGAAGAGACTATGTGGGTGTGTTTTTGTACAGGAGGGTATGTGTGAGTTGTGGTGCCAGCGTGGGAGCTGGCCTTATTGTTGGGCGGGGAATATGTAGCGATCCGGGTTACATGTAATGTGGTGTGCAATGGGAGTGTCTCGATTGCAGCTAGGAACTGATGTGTGGGAGTGTTCCTGGGGGGGAACACTATGCATGGGGGTACTTCCTGTCTGACTGAGCATGCGTGAAGTCACTCTCCATGAACAGCTAAACAAGGAAGCAGCTAGCTAGCTAAGGCGTAGCAATCGCCAAGAGTTGTAAGGATAATAACTGTGAATAAAGATCCCTGTACCAACAAGAAGCCTCTTGATTCCACAAATACCAGGAACGCTACAATACCGTTGGAAGTACAGGGATAGCCCTTCAGGTTATATAACTGGATCTGTTAAAATAACTGGATGGATTTTAATTTTAGGGGACAAGAGTTTTCTTCCTCTAATTTGGTTTTGATCTGTGGGTTCAAAGCTACAGTAACAACCCAAAGCACAAATTAAATACAATTAAATAATGAGAGGCTAGAAGGAAAGTACAATAAACTTTAATGATTTAACAAACAACACTGAATGAAATGGATTAATGAATGTGATGGTTAATCAGACATTGACTAGGGGAAGTAGCCTTCATTATTGAAAATAGTCTGAGACATTATTTATTGTGGTGAACCTTTGATTTTGCATTAATTGTTATTTCAAAATAACTGAAAACCGTACTTTCTTCTGTCCATTGGTAGCATCTTCAGACCTGCTTGGGAAACTTGTGCAGTTCTGGGTGGGCTGGAATGTGCTTCCCAGTGCCTTGCGTGTTGAAGTGGTGCCGACTCCGCAGGATGGCTTTGCATACCCAAAGTCTTCAACCTGCTTCAACCTGCTTAAACTCCCAGAACGTTACAAAGACTATGAAAGATTTGAAGAGGAAATCCTTGCTGCTATCGCGAGTGTTGATGTTGACCCAGGTTATGGACTGTCGTAAGGAGATGTCGTAAGGAGATGCCTACTTGTTCTTGTTTAATTGTTGTTAATGAGTTTATTTCTGCAATAACTGCATTTATGGTTCGGTTTTAACATTTGGTGAGGCATGCTTGATTACCAAGAGCAAGTGGTCAAGCTCATCGTCAGTCATTTTGCTGTAGCGTTCCCAGACATCTACACTGCTCTTGTCCACTATGGAGAGTATCCAGGAACACTCTGGGGAAGCATAAGGTACTTGAAATAGTATTGGGTATATGGGTATAAAGGAAGAGATAAAAAATGACATTCCTCAATGTTGTGTCCATAAGACACACCATGTTTTTTCTCTCACTTCACCATCCTGTGTAATCAGCTGTATTCTGCTAACTTTGAGAATAAACTATCTGGAGAAACTTATTGGACTGACACTCATTTGAAGAACATCATATTCACACTAAGAAACTGCATGGGTTATGTAGAATGCTTTTTGGGAAACATCTATCCCTGAGAGAAGGGAGGCAGGAGCCCCGGAGCAGGGCTGCTGAAGGACAGTTGGGCCTGAGTCGACGATTTGACCCGACAATAGTGACTACACACTGGAGCACACTGAAGTAAAATCAATAGACTCAGAGGGATTTAACTGATTGGAGATCAACTATCAATGTTCAGAACGCATGTTCTGTATCCCTTTAATGTTTTCTCTTTTAAATGCATAATGTTTGTTCTTCAGGCTGTACTCGGACACCTTTGAAATTCCATTTTGTGTTGTCTTCAAGAATTGGACTTGTGGAACATTTGTGTCAAGTTCTGGAGTAAAGTTAATAGATGCTGCTTTTGAATCTGAAGGACACTGCAAAAGTGAAAAGGCATTGGTCCCATGGAAACCCCATAACACATGAAGGTGCAGTTTGATTATAATGTTGATCAGGCGGGCTGGAGGAAAGACTGAATCCACACCACAGAATGTGAGTTCACGTGATGAGGATAGTTTACCAGGCTAGTTATTTGTTGCAGCAGCTGAATTGCACTTTTTAGTGTCCGTTTTAAAAGCTTTTCAAATGTTTATGAATACTATAACTGCATTTTGAGAAAATCTAAATAAAAAAAGCTATTTCTCAACAATTTATTTTGACTTTCATTGTTGCATGTAAATGTTTGGTTATATCAAACGTATATTACAATGTCATTTAGCATGCACTTTATTGTGGAAATAAACTTGGTCCCATAATAGTGGACCATAGTGTCCATCAGCTACGACTTTGTTGGGAAGAAGCAGATTTTGAAGCGTCAGCATGGTCCCAGCAGCCGCAGTACCTGCTCCAGTACAGTAGGTGGCCAGTAAAACAGTTTACTGTTACTATGGTAATGGGTTAACAAAACGCACCCATGTACCCTGTATCACGCTATAGGAGCAGAAATTGAAAATTGACGCCTGTCAACTATGGATCAGACAATTTTTTACTGAATAGGCCAGGGGACGGAAATTACTTTTTCCAAAGGATCTCTACACTGACAGCTGTGACGGTTTTGGCTACACCAATATCCAAACTTGATTATGGAGAAATTGGTCTTCTGCAAAAACAAATGACACCATAATAATAAACTTAACCAGAATGTAGTGCTAATTGTTGCTTACTTAAATGCAGTATTAATGAATGAATTAATGAATGAATGAATGAATGAATGAATGTGATGTCTTAAAAAAAAGGGTATACAGTCTAAAACAGCACACATGAACATGAATTAAGAAACCCTCAAGGGTAACAAGCCTAGGCCCTAGGGCTTATTTCCATTGTGGTCATTTGGTGTGAAAAGTGAGAAGAGAAACAAAATGGAATGACATGTAAGGGCAATGGCATAGCATTCAGTCATACATGCATACCACAATACACAATATAATATAAATTCATTGTAGACTATAGTGATCCTATAAAAATAAAAATGTTTTTTAGTCATAACTAGGTCCAGGTCCCAATGAAAGATTACCTAGTTCAAGTTGCTATTAAGGAGCAATTTATTCTACTGTCTTGAAGCTGGCCAGACTCTGTAAAGTTTTTGTTCACTAAACTATTCCATTGTTTGGCTTGTAAATTTGTAAAGAGCTCCCTCTTGTGCAATACTGGTGGTGGACTTAAAAAAGAAAGTGGGAAGTTTCAGTACTTCAGTACTTCAGTACTACTGATTGATTTGTTTTTATTCATTGTCATGCGCTTAACACCCACATGGGCTTACAAGACACACAAGATACAGTATAACATAGCAGACTATAATAATACCACTAAATCACAGTACAATATACTCCTTAAACAACAAAACAGATCATTACTTTCTGAACAGAACATTCTGCTTTTGCTCCCAGTCCTGGTGTCATGACCCGGCTCGTGAGCCATGACAAAAAGGGAGACACACAGCATTTCAAGTATAAATAAGAGTTTTATTACTTCAAAAGTAACCAAAATGTGCAACAAAGAGTCAAAATATACTATGGAGTGTGTAAGTCAGTGATATCAGTGTGTCAGCTGTTGGATGAGTGGAATGTAGTGAGTGCAAAGTGTTGTAAAGCGCAAACTAGAAACTAAAGAACAAAACAAAACATGGTGCTGGCATGGAGAGGGGGAGAGACAGACTGAGGTCTGTCAGCCAGCTTTAAAGGCTCCTGAGGACTGATCAGGTGCACCCAGTTGCCCTGATTAGCTCCACCACTACTGGACCTGCAGGTAATTGACCAGGGGAAACACACACACACATTCAGCAGGCCCTGCAAGGCAGAGGGCCGTCACACCCCCCCCCCATAGAAGCCGGGTCCCAACGCCGGAACCAGAATCCATAACTCAAATAATAATTCAATCTAAAGTTATGATTAATTAAACCAAAATGTTCTATTAGAACAGTGAACTTAACTCAAATGTGCATTTTTTTTTATACAATCAAAATTCAAATGTTGTTTTTTACTAGCAACTTTAAATAAATCAGGAAAAACAAAACAATCAACACTGTTTTGAAAATTTGGTGTAAACTAGATATATTTTTTACTAACAATTTTTTTTCTAAACAGTCATAATCGTAAATGCTTAACTTCAGTTAGTAGCATAATAAGTCAAACATTTGCTAAACCAACCTGATTACTGTCACCCACCATCACCTTCCACTCACCCTCCCATCAGCAACCTGATATCAGTAAGAAGCAATTTAAGATGGGAGGAGAAACGCTGGCGGTAAGCTTCGGGTACTAATTCATATGCCCTTTGCACAGTGGACTTAACCACATCATATTTCTGACTGTCTACAAAAGACAACGATGAGTACGCCTCCTGCGCTCTACCGGTCAAGACGCACTGGAGCATTAGCGCACAAGCAGACTGTGGCCACTTCCTTGTCTCCGCCACACGCTCAAACAAGGAGAAAAACGTTTCTGGCTCCCGTTCATTAAACCTGGGCAATAATCTCAAATTACCCAAGATATCAAAATTATCTGCTGACTCAAAACCAAGCCCGGAGCTATCCAACTCCTCAGACCTGTCAGCATTAATTTTATCATCTCTGATCAAATCCAATTTGTATTTCTGTAAGGCTACTTTTTCTTTCTCTGCCTCCCACCGCAACCTTTCAAATATTATTTGCTTCTCAATCTCGGTCTCCTGCTTCCTTTTCTCGTGTTCAATCTCAGTCTCCTGCTTCCTTTTCTCGTGTTCAATCTCAGTCTCCTGCTTCCTTTTCTCGTGTTCTAACTCGGTCTCCTGCTTCCTTTTCTCGTGTTCTAACTGTAACTCAAGCAACTCTTTTTGCTGTTCAAATGTTAAATTACTTGCAAAAACAGGCGGAGGCAAAACAGAAATTTTACGAGGAGAAAGCTCCTCCGGAGTAGCAACCAAAATATTCATGTCGCACAGATTTACCTTCAAAATACTTTTAACAGTGTTTAACCTTCTATCAGAAATCTCAATTTCATAGTGACTCGCAATTTTTAATAGCTGCTCTTTGGTACACTTGTCCAAAAACCCCTCCGATGGAGATTTAACAAAATCAGCAACTAGATCAGACATTTTTTATTTATTTCTAATAGCCTATATATTTATTATTTTATTTTTATTATCCACACCAAACAAAAATGCTCCCTCTCTCCAAATGCCAAAGTCAACTTAAAGAGTAAGTACCAAAAAAGGTGCCGAGGGTCAAATCACCCACAAAATAGTAGGCTACACAAATCCCCTCTATTTCCACCTATACTAAAATAACTCATCCCTAGTCTTCATGCAAAGTTAATGGTGGGTAGTTATGCGCTAGCCATGACAAGGGACAATCCTAAATTGCCAATTGTCATAACCCGGCATGCAATGACACGCGCTAGTCATGTCATGTCGAACTCCGTGGGTCGAATATACTCAAACCCGCTAGCAGGTGAAGGAGACCACTAACTGGCAGCCCCCACCAAGGCTAGGGATGCGCTCCCGAGCTAAATTCATACGAACAATAGCTCCAACCATTTCTTCACAGCACTACAGGGAGGAAAAAAAGCCCAACGATCCTAAAGAGGAATCGCCGCTATACCTACAGAGGACGTGTGCACCCACAAAAAAAATTTGCACCTATTTGACACTTACCTTAAGATTGCACCAAGTCTGAAATTACAAAAAGCACCATTCATTCAGATACATAAACCAAATCAATGCCATGTATCTCCACAGTAGCCAACAGACTACAAAAATAACCAATCAAGGTTTCAAGCTCCGTAGAGACAAAATTGATCTGCCAAATTCAACGATCTACCAGTTTTAAATCGGACCGGACATAGCCCCCAATTTGTCATGACCCGGCTCGTGAGCCATGACAAAAAGGGAGACAGACAGCATTTCAAGTATAAATAAGAGTTTTATTACTCCAAAAGTAACCAAAATGTGCAACAAAGAGTCAAAATATACTATGGAGTGTGTAAGTCAGTGATATCAGTGTGTCAGCTGTTGGATGAGTGGAATGTAGTGAGTGCAAAGTGTTGTAAAGTGCAAACTAGAAACTAAAGAACAAAACAAAACATGGTGCTGGCATGGAGAGGGGGAGAGACAGACTGAGGTCTGTCAGCCAGCTTTAAAGGCTCCTGAGGACTGATCAGGTGCACCCAGTTGCCCTGATTAGCTCCACCACTACTGGACCTGCAGGTAATTGACAAGGGGAAACACACACACAGACATACAGCAGGCCCTGCAAGGTAGAGGGCCGTCACACTGGGAAATAAAATGTCCTACAAAGAAGCTCCCTTTCTTGAAACAAGGTTTTCATAATCATCCATCTAAAAAAATCAGTATAGAGGACATTTTACTTAAAAGTATCTCCCTTGTATCATCATAAGCTGTACAATATAATAGAAAATGAATCTCGTTCTCAATTTCACACAAGTCACAAAGCAAACAGGCTGTCTTCTTCAGAGATAGCTTCTAAACTCAGGAAGGAGGTACAGGGTCCCTCTCTGCAAATACAATCGCTATAAAAACTTTTTTATCCCTCAATCGATCAAGCTTATTAATGAGCAGCTAGGGGAGGGCAGACGGACACGTAGGACCTGAGAGCTCCTTGAATAGCATGACATGGGCATAGCCTACAAGATACACATTCATGTATCTATAGTATGATGTGTGTGTGTGTGTGTGTGTGTGTGTGTGTGTGTGTGTGTGTGTGTGTGTGTGTGTGTGTGTGTGAAATGCATCTCAAATGGGAGTATGAGTGAGAGTGTGTGTGGGTTGTAAGCATGTGTAAGGCATACTTTGCACTGTGTATGAAATAGTAGATGTGCTGCTGCCCATGGTGTTGGGCTGGTGTTGTTGTTCTTGCACTATTTTTGTATTGTTGTCCATTGCAGCATGGGCCTGTCCTCCAAGACAAGTTTCTCCTAAGGGAGACCAAATAAAATAATCTAATCTAATCTAATCTAATCTAATCTAATCTAAACATGTGGCTCTAGAGCCTCGGGTTGAGTATCACTGCTGTAAATAAAGCCTATGGTTCCGCAATGAGAACATTTTTAGATTCCTACTGAATTGACCAAAACAGTTCAATAATTGCAACCCTGTCAACATCTTATTGCTATGCTAGTTATTGTTATTAGTTATAGTATGAGTATTAGTTGATCAATTCTATGGGTCAGTCATCATTTTGTAGAAAGAATGCTACTGTCTGAAACTCATTCAAAAGAATCCATCCTTACATAATGAAAAATTCAATTGTTGATATTAACACTTCAAGAGACAAAGTAGTAATAATTTTGTTTGATATTTTTTCTAACTAATGGATTGCGTGAGAATTGAACGTGTCACGGTGGCGCAGTGGAAGTCTCGGATGATGCTCCGAGGGTGGATGCCCTCCTCCACGTATGGCTTCAGCTGCTTCAGGAACTCCGCGGCTGCCGCGACCTGGAGACAAAGGAATAGAAGGAAAGAAGGTCTGAGGATGGAGATATCGCATTAACTGTGATAGACTAGATATCAGAAGGAACAGCCTCCATGCATGGCCCAGGTCTTGCAATGGCCCCAGTCCATGCAAACTTCCTGAATTAACTGAAATGGCCTACACACACACACACACACACACCTCAGCATCCTGGGACCGAGCCATGTCCACCTGGGTCTTGGCTGCAGGGTGAACCACATCCAACAGTTTCAGGATGGCCGCTCCATCGTTGGAGATAGTGGCCTTACCTGGAACACCAACACACAGAGAGAGAGTTACTCCCTGTGTCACTCTTCCTCTGGGTCTCCTCTTTGCAAAATCAAAAAAGATTGATCTTTGCAAAATAAGAGAGAGCAGGAATCTGCGTTGGTGATCAGATAGCAGACAGCAGAGATGCCCAAATTCTTCCCTATGAAGGGCCAAAATGAATCTGGCTGGATGGCCATGGGGCTAAAATAAATGTTGATGTTATGTGAAATTACATTAAATTATATGCTTTTATAGACACTTTACATTCAAAATCTAAAATAGGTCTTAGATTAAGCAGTAAATGCACATCTGAACAGACGTCTGTTTACCTGATCCTGAATCACCAACCCTGTAGTGCAGAGCCACAGCACTGTCCTTTGGTGAGTCAGCCCATTGAGAGGTTTCTCCCCACCATCTAGTCTTGTATCTATACTAGACTGTATCTATACTATCGACCCCACCCCATATTTATCTACATGATATTCATCCAAAAGAAAGGTTGTGATTTACAGGGAGGAAAAATAACAATATGAGGAAATGTATGTATGAGGGAAAACAAAGAAACACAAAACATTAAAAAGAAGAATAAAATAGAAATCAGATGAGAAACAAAAAATTGTCAAATATTGTAGGCCTAGGCTACTCACCAAGCTGGCCTCCCATCATGATACCCAGGCCAGGCCAGTGTACACACCATTAACCACTGACAACTTGATGGAGGACAGACCAGCTGCAAATAACAAGGCAAGTCACAACAACACTCACCTTTAAGAACGGGGTTTCCACGGTTCTCTGTGTCAGGGACATTGTGGGGCTGGATCTGGGCTCTCTGACTGCGGTGTCGGAAAAGATAACTTTGTCCAGGCTACGCTCCATCATGAGCAATGACTCGCACCCACTCCACGGCGTGCTAGTCAAACACAGGAGCACGTTCAGTGAGAGGCTGATCCCACCTAGATGCAATACGGAGAGGCACAGGAAATCATTCCTGCCTGTGGCCATTGGACTCTGAAAACCTCTGCTCTAGGTTAGATAGCAAGCTACAATCTGCAGTGCTGTACACATGACTACATTAGAGCTATACAGAACTATACAGACACAGCACAGCTATAAACATGTCATGTGACAGACTTTACTGTAACAGGTATCAGCATGCCATCATTATATTATACTCTGATGATAACGTTTACACAGGAAATATGCAGCTAATGCAAATCAGTGACGCTGACCTTAGTTGGGTTATGTATCGCAATTTTTAAGCATAATAAAGTGGATTACATGGCGCCACTCTTCAATTCGACATGCATTGAATACACTGAGCAGTTACTCTGAGGGAATAAAATTACTATTATAACCTGAAATGCCTATTCTCACTTTTGAACCGCAGCAAAACGGCATGCATTTGAATTGAGTTTGGCTAGCCCAAGGACGCTAACGTTAATTTAGACTATTTCACGATTTTAAGGCATGAATATGTATTCATTGCTTTAACGTTACTAGCCACTCTGCTGACCCGTACAACAGTAGCCCTACAGTAACGCCATATTCATATACATTTAATTGATTGATTGTTTGGAGTAGTAACATTCATAGCTATCTGATAGCTAACGCTTCAGGGTCTTACAATAACGTCACATAGGCCATCATGTCATGTTCAATATAATGACTGTTATTCTATTATTATTATTACTATTACTATTATACAAACGTGCCCTTTGTACTTGCATATTTAACGTTAGTTCGTGAGGCTAGTTTGTGAGGCTGTGTGAAGTACTCATACCGCTACTAATACCAGCCAATCACCTGACCCAGTACAACAGCAGACCTACAGTAACGCTATATAGTGTTAAATAATAAAATGTAATGATTCATTGACATACTTTTGATAGCCCCAGCTCGTGGCTTCTGCCTGTGCTGCAACATTGGCAGCAGAGAAAGCTAATGCTAGCTAGCCCGGATACGTTAGACAGCTACTAAATTAACTGTACTAAGACTGGACACATTCTTTATAGCCACGTGAGCTGTAACGTTAGAGTCAAATTACCCCTTAAATAGCGATTTAGTTTATTTGGGGAAATTGAATGAAGCAGCTAGCTAACATTAGCTAACCTAGCTAGCATCAGTTAGCTCACTGGGAGAGCCTGTGTAGTAACATGCTATGAAATGGCTCCCTGGTCGTGCAGTTAAATGTCTCATAAAACCAACAAAACTATTTTATGTCGATTTACTTCAAGTGGCCACTTACCTGAAGCTCGTATTCTTTCCAAACTACCAAAGCTCTGTTTGTCGTGTGTCTTTTTGTTTATGTCGGAAGAAGTTTCTGGTTGAGTTTCTGGTTGAGATTGTCAATTGTTTTATTCTATACGATCCGATATTCAGTGGGAGGGGACTGGGTCTAACCTGATTGGCCAGTCCGCTCAGATTTATGGCCCAGAGTTGACACCTGGTGGGTGGCAGAATTCATACTCGTAAAGAAAATCTGCACTCGTAAACAGACATCCATGCTCGCAATATGAGTTTGGCCGTGGTGCTTTCAGGGTCGCACACGAACGTAGGAAATTTGCAAGTGCTGCATTCAAGGTCGCACACGAACATAGGACATTTTTGTACATGTAAAAAATATGGTTGAAGACGCACAAATTCTATCCGTGTGTACAAAACTTATTCCCAGATGCACGAGATATGTCTACAGATACAAAAATGGGTTGCCGATACAAAAATGGGTTGCAGATGCACAAAACTTTCTCTCAGATGGACAAGATATTTCTACAGGTACAAGTTTTATTTACAGACATACAAGTTCAAAGTTCAAGTTCAAAGTTTACAAACAATGTTTCTCAAGCTCAAAATATATTTGGCCCTTTTTTGATTCCATAGCAAAAGGTTCCTGGTGTCAGCGTCTGCATCATTTTGCTCAATCAGCAACTAAACCTCTGCTAGCTGGTGTTCGTTCAATGGACCATCAAATTCAGGGACCACCAGCACACCATGTCAGCTGCAACATCACCATATTCTCCAGTCAGCTGCAACGTCAACGCCCCAGTCGATGTCCGGCTCGTGAATATCCTGACAGTTAACAACAGTAAAATACCACTTTTAGTCATCATTCCATATTTATAGCATATCATGGAATGTAATCAGTTCTTCCAAAAGGTTTTAGCTTTCAGCATTAGATGAATACCCTTACAGAAAAAGCACATGAACTTCACATGTGCAATAATCACATGTGATCACATGTGATCACATGTGATTTTGCACAGGCAATTTTTTCACATGAAATTTCACATGTGCATTTTCACGTGTGCAAACATGTGATCACATGTGAAATTTCACATGTGATCACGTGCTTTTCCCATGAAAGCATGTGGTTTTGGAACATTTTCACATGTGAAATGTGTGAAACCCATGTCAATTCCCGTGATAACTTGTGAAACCTATGTGATTACATGTGAAACCCATGTAAATTCCCATTGTAAATTAATACAAATTCCCATGTGAAACCTATGGGATTACATGTGAAACCCATATAAAACCTATTGGATTGCACGTGAAACCCATGTAAAACCTATGGGATTACATGTCAAAGACATGTAAATTCCCATGTTAAACCCATATGAATTCCCATGTGAAACCCATGGGATTACATCTGAAACCTATGGGATTCCATGTGAAACACATGTAAATTCCCAGGTTAAACCCATATGAATTCCCATGAGAAACCCATGGGATTACATGTGAAACCTATGGGATTACATGTGAAACGTTAGGGTTGTACTACAACCCAGGTTTTATGAGTGAGAACGAGAGCGCCGCAAAATTACTTTACAATAAAACCGTCCACCCACCCGTAGGTGGCGTGGTGCCCCCTGGGGCTGACATGGCCACCCACCTCACCCACGTGACTACGTCACGTCCTGTCAGCTCCAGGATAGCCACTCATTTCTTCCAGCCAGCTGAGATCCGACGCATTCAACGACGCATCGACGCAGCAAGGCTGGGTAGTGAGAGCTCTCATTCTCAGTCGTAAAACCTGGGTTGTAGTACAACCCTAACGTTTTACTTCGTTTTGAACTCAAGCTCTCACTCTAGTGCCAAATTCAACCGCCCTTGCTGCCGGGAGCACCCTACAGGGTGACCCGAAAGGCGTCGGTGAACCACGGCCGTATGGCAACGTTCATGCCTGACCGTCTGACATATTAGAGTGACAACGATACTACTTCCTTGCCACCGACAGTATCACGTGCGCGAACCGAGGAACCGGACATGTCGAGACTGTAGTACCTGACAAACGTGTGATGAGAGGACCATGAGGCCGCGGCACACATGTCCTCCACCGAAACACCACGCAACAACGCAGAGGATGTCGCAACACCTCACGTAGAATGCGCCTTGATACCCTCCGGGGGCATCTTACCCATGGCAGAGTATGCCAACGCGATCGCCTCCACTATCCAGTGTGACAAGCGATCCTTGGAAAGGGGCCCACCCTGGGCCTTCTGCCAAACTGGTCTGTAGTGCGTAATGAACGCGTCCTGGCCACATAGGCCGAGAGCACCCTTACGGGGCACAGCATGTGCAAGCGTCTCTCCTCACCCGAACTGAACGGCGCAGGACAGAATGCTGATATAGACCTGTAGCCGGCATTAATGGGTTGGTAAGCCGGGTTAGGTCGCAACGTAACCCTGCGCCCATCATCCCCAAAAACCATACAGGCCTGCTGCACCGAGAGGGCAATCAGGTCACCAACTCTCTTTCCTGACGACAAGGCCAGCAGCAGCGCGGTCTTTAAGGACAGAACCTTTAAATCAGCGGAGTCCAAGGGCTCAAACGGATGACCCGTTAGCCCATCCAGCACCGTAACCAGGTCCCATTCGGGAAAAACGGCCCGCGACGGCGGCCGTCGTTTACGGGCCCCCTTCATGAAGCGCAAGACCAAAGGGCACGCCCCCACGGGGCTCCCTTCAATTCCCATGTGGCAAGCAGAAATCGCGGCTACGTACACCTTAAGCGACTGCGGGGACTGACCCGCGTCAAGCAGGCTCTGCAGGAAACAGAGAACTGGTCGCACACTGCAGTTCACTGGATCCACACCCTCACTCGTGCACCAATGCGAAAAGACCCGCCACTTGTACGTGTACTGAGTGCGGGTCGAAGCAGCCCTAGCACTCTGAATAGTGCATACCACATTATCGGGCAAGCCCTGGGCTAGCAACTGGTCCCGTTCAGGAGCCAGACTGCTAGCTTCCACCTGCCTGGGGAGGGGTGGAACACCTCCCCCTCCGCCTGGAATAGGAGATCGGCCCGCACCGGCAACGCCCAGGGCGGGCCTTGTGTCAGGAAAACCAGGTCTGCAAACCATGTCTGCCTGGGCCAGAACGGGGCCACTAGAATAAGCCGGAGACGTTGTTCCTTCACCCTGTCCAACACCTGACGGATCAGGGGGATCGGTGGAAACGCATAGAGCCCCTCCCGTGGCCACATGTTCGCTAGTGCGTCGTGTCCCAACGGGGGGCTGTCCTCCTGGATCGAGAGCCACAATGGGCAGTGCGTCGCGCGCCGCAATGCGAAGAGATCGACGCGGGCACGACCGAACCTGGCCCAAATTTGTTCCACCACCTGGGGGTGGAGGCACCACTCCATATGACGGGGATAGCCTCGAGACAGCAGGTCGGTGCCGTAATTCAGCCGTCCCGGCAGATAAACCGCCGAGACTGACAGGAGACAGGGATACGCCCACAGGTGAATCCGCGCCGCTAACTGGTTCAGCGCCTTCGATCGTACACCGCCCTGTTTGTTCAGGTGGGCGATCGCCGCCGTATTGTCCGAGCGAATCAGCACATGGTGACCACGTATGATCCGCTGGAAGTGAAGCAGAGCCAGGCGAATCGCCTCCAGCTCTAGCACGTTTATGTGGCGAGACTCCTGAGCCTCCCACCGGCCGTTCGCCGAAAGAAGCCTGCACACCGCACCCTATCCCCAAAGGGAGGCGTCAGTGCGAATCACTAACCTGAGCGGGACAGGGCCCAACCAAGTGCCTCTCGAGAGGTAACGGGGGTCCGCCCATATGGCCAGCGCCTGACGGGCCTGACCTGTCAGAGGAACCCTGAAATGACGGTCCCTGGCCGGGTCCGGGCGAAGCCCGAGGAACCAGATTTGGAACGGACGCATGTGTAGCCTCCCCAGAGGGAGCACATGCAGTGCCGAGGCCATTAGGCCCAACATGACTGTGCACTGATGCACCGAACACCGAGGAACACAAACTCAATGTCCTCGCTGTCCGTACCGTGCGAGCCTGTCACTCCGGCGAAAGGCGGGCCTGCATGGCCCGGGAGTCCAGCTCGAGCCCCAGGAATGTTGCTGTCTGCTCTGGGGCGAGGCAACTCTTTTGCCAATTCACCAAAAACCCCAAGGTTTGTAGGTGACTGGTCACCACCTTGGTATGTTCTGTGGCACAGACCCTCGAGTCGGCCACAATGAGCGCGTTGTCGAGATATAGGAAGACGCGTATCCCCCTCGCGCGGAGGGGGGCCAAGGCCGTCTCCACGCAAACCGTGAAGGTTTGTGGACTCAAAGACATGCCGAACGGCAAGACACAGAACTCGTAAGCCTTCCCTAGGAAGGAGAACCTCAGGTATTTCCTGTGCCTCTTGACCACGTGGACATGGAAGAACGCATCTTTCAGATCCACGGAATTAAATCCAGAATCGGACGCATGGAGCGTCCCTCTTAGGCACGACAAAGTACCTGTGGTAAAACCCCGAACGCACCTCTGCCTCGGGAACCGAGCGAATCGCCCCTTTGGCGAGGAGCGAAATAACCTCCTTGTGGAGAATGTCCCTGGACTCCCCCTCCACGGCCGAATCAGGGATCCCGTCGAACCTGGGCGGGAGCTTGGCAAATTGCAGGGCGTATCCCTTCTGGAGGGTGCGCCGTAACCATGGGGACGGGGAACACAGACGCTCCCAGGCATCGAGCCTGTTGGACAAAGATGGTCTCTTGTGGCCAAAGGGGGCGGAACCCACCCCCTTGGTCATGAGTATATTGTTGGGTACCGGGTTCTGACCCGGTATCTTGGTTGGGGAAGAAAATGGGAGGGGCAGGACATAAGAAGCTATGCCCCCCTGCCGGTTTCTTACGCGGGCTCCGCTTACTGACGTGCCCTGTGAGCATTCTGAACCGGCACAACCCCCCCGCCATGCGGCTTTTGCCGGCTGGGGGGACCAAGGAGGCAAGGCTCTCTTTCGACCGCCACACGTGGACTTGTCTGTTCATGTGGTCCCCAGGAGAGCTCCCGACCCACAATGGGCCCTTGGCACCAATGAAGGTGGGCTTGTCCCGGGGGCCTCTTGACGGCGGGTATGAGACCCTGGGAGAGCTCCCTCCCGAACTCGGGCCTTGGGCACCGAGGACGGAGGGCTTGTCCCTAAAGCTACAAGCCAAAGGCTGGCCCTGAGGCCAAGCCTTGGCGAGCTGCCGTCCCCGCCGGGCGACGGGCTGGGTAGGCCCCTGCTGAGTCCCGGCCCGAAGTTGAGCGCTGAGCTCCAACGACGGTGGGCTCATAGCCCGCCCCCTCCCTTCCCCCGGGAGGTGACTAAGGACGGGGCTGGTCACCCGCTCCCCGCGCACCCGCTCGCTTTGGGGGGCGGGGGCCGTGCACCCTGGCCTGCCGTGGGACCCAGGACGAGCCCACTGCGGCTGGGTGGGGTGCTGGGTGAGGTGCCATAGGTGGGGGTCGTATCCGCGGGTGTGGGGTGGTTCGCGGCACTGGAGGCCCCGGAGGGCGACTCTGCGAACGCGCCTGCACCTGGAACCGGCAATCCCCCCCTCCTTGCTTCCTAGGCATGAGGGTCCTTACCGCCACAGAGTCTCGCTGCCGCGTCTCCAACCGCTGTGCCAAATCCTCCACGGAAGGACCGAATAGTCCCCCCGGAGAGATCTGGACCCCCAGTAGCCTCCTCTTATCCTGCTCAGGGAGCTGGGTGAGGTTCAGCCACAGGTGACGGTGAGTCAGAACGGAGAAGGCCATGACCTTCCCGCTGTTCTGCGCCAAGCAGTCGATCATATGCAAGGCATAATCCGTGGCCATCCCGAGCTCTGTAAATAGCTTGGGGGCGGGGTCACCCTGCATCTCCCGCATGAGCACCGCCTGGTAACCCTGCAGGATCGCCAGGTTGTTGGTCATGGCGGCGGACTGGCCCGCCGCCAAGTAAGCCTTCTCGGCCAGCCTGGCCGTTAGTTGGCACGCCCTCGATGGCAAGGCGGGCCTCGCGGGGTTGGGGGCCAGGTGTCTGGCCACCATCTCCTCGAGGGGAGGCATCACGGCCAACGCAAGCTTATCCCCCCCTTCCAACGCCGACCACGGAGTCATGCCTGCGCAGAGCGGCTTGACCTCCTGAGGCTTCTCCCATCCCATCTGCACCGCTCGCACCACGTCTATACAGACGGGTAAGAGGGGCTTCGGGCGGGGTGCCTGTGGTGCCTGGCGTGGCTGGGAGTAACATCCCAGCAGCACTGATTCGGGGGGCGGGGGTGGTTCGGTCCGAGCGATGCCGAGCTTCGCTGCGGCTCTAGACATCACCCCCTGAAACTGCTTCTGGTAGGGCTCGTTGACGCTCGTCACCGAGCGGGCCCCTGCCAGAGAGGAGACAATGGTTACACCGTCCCAATCCTCCCCTTCGGGGGTGTCTAGGGGGGGGGGCGACTATGGGGTCGTACGGGAAGCTGCACTGAGCAACTAGCTAACTATCTAACTATCGTTACCCCAGCCGGAGTAACGCATGTGCTCTTACACTAGAAGACGGCGCCGAAGTACCTAGCACACGGGCGCTAACCACACGGGTGCAAGCCAGCTATCCGCAACAACTGGCTAGCTAGCCTATTGTTCTAGTGCTATACAGTGAGCTAATCGCACATATGCAACCTAGCTCTAACAAATTTGAGCGCGGACCTTAGTCAGCCCTCAATCCGATAAACGCTGCCCCAGCCGGGGAACGTTTCACACAGCTACACGGCGGTAGCACAACAAGTGTTAACTGTAAGAAGACACGCTTAGCTTTGATGACTTGGTCCGCCGCCGCTTGGTGAAGAGAACAGGATCGGGTCCCCGAAGCCTGCTTTATCTCATCCACCTAAAACCCCTCAAGGTGGGCAGTTCAGACGGAACGAGCCTATTTTCTAAGCTATGTTTAGAGCGCTAACTTCGAGCTAACACCGGAGCTTTAGACAACACAACCTCCCGCTGGCTGGAAGATTTGAAGAGTGGCTATCCTGGAGCTGACAGGACGTGACATAGTCACGTGGGGGAGGTGGGTGGCCATGTCAGCCCCAGGGGGCACCACGCCACCTACGGGTGGGTGGACGGTTTTATTGTAAAGTAATTTTGCGGAGCAAAATGACAATCTTCCATTGGCTGCGTAAGCAGCGAACTAGGCACTAGAGTGAGAGCTTGAGTTCAAAACAAAGTTTAACAAATTCCCATGTTAAACCCATATGAATTCCCATGTGAAACCTATGGGATTACATGTGAAACCCATGTAAATTCCCATGTGAAACCCATGGGATTACATGTGAAAGCTATGGGATTACATGTGAAACCCATGTAAATTCCCATGTGAAACCCATATGAATTCCCATCTGAAACCCATGGGATTACATGTGAAACCCATGTAAATGCCCATGTTAAACCCATATGAATTCCCATGTGAAACCCATGGGATTACATGTGAAACATATGGGATTACATGTGAAACCCATGTAAATTCCCATGTTAATGTTGGCAAATACAGTGTGGATGTGTGAAAATGTGGATATAATAATTTGGCTAATAATATTACCAAAGTATCTTCTACAGTAAGATGGATAGATACCGATAGATAGATAGATAGATAGATAGATAGATAGATACATAGATAGATAGATGGATAGATAGATACATAGATATATAGATAGATATATATATATATACTATACGTAGTACTTACAGTGAGAAGATTAGCAACTATAAAATAAAAATAAATAAAAGTGCAATGGTTTGTCTTCAGTATGTCACTTTTATTGCTTGAATCAGAGTAAGGAAATGGTTTCAGGCATCTTGGCACAGAAAAATAGAGGTATTAGCCACCACCATAAAATTCGTACTTCAACAAACCGTTAACCCTAATACTGTACTACTAACTTCCACAGTCAACCTGCCTGTGTGAGTGACTGATTGGGAAGCACACATGGCGCTAAAGAAAAACTGTATGTAGAAATTTACTGGCCAAGGCAACCTTTCTGTTCAGAATATTCACACAGATATGATTTCCAGTGTGTATACTGTATATGCATGTGTGTCTGTGTGTCCGTGTGTGTGTGTGCGTGCGTGCGTGCGTGTGTGTGTGTGTGCACTCAGCATTGTATGCTTTCTCCAACAGGAGCCCTGTTTTGGGAAACACAAAATGAAAGATTAGGGCAGTACAAACACTAGTCTATTCTGTCAAAGTAAAGATTCAGTTATTTTCTGTCTGGATTTCAGGATTGGTTCCGTTATTTTCAAGTCATGACTAGTCTATGTATTCAGAGCAGTAGTTGTGTTAACCAAATATTTTCAGACTTCACCTTCCCTTCTTTTTTTTTTACAACAGAAGAATCTGAAGACCACTTTTTTTTTAATGATTTTTGCCTTTATTGTATTCACCTTATGTAGAAGAGACAGTCTGGCTTCAGTGGCTTGAGAGACTAATAGGAAGTGTAAACACAATCAGACTGTGTTTACACTTCCTGTGACATAAACCTCATAAACCTAGTCTGACTCATATGTGAGTCAAACTAGGTTTGACCATTTGAGTCAGACTAGTTTGAGCAGGTAAAACAGCTGGAGTTTTGAACAGGAAGTCATGACACAATGGGTCAAGTGGGTGGGGCTACATAAGGTGAATAGGGCAGGAAAGGTGGGGAGAGCGAGGGGATGACATGTGGCAAAGAACCACCGGTCGGCCACTCAAAGCACTAAGCCTCAATGGGACGCGCTCTACCAGGTGAGCCATCGGGACTCCCGACTGTCACTTTATCACAGCTGCATTATGTTATGACAGAATGTTTCATCTGTCAAAATGACAGCCAATGAGAAAGTCTAGTGCAACCGCTGATTCAGAGTATTCAAATATAAGTATTCAAACAAGCAAAGATCCTGTGAAGACCCACAGCAGGCAGGAAATCCATCCAAAATGAATGACAGTCACTGTGGGATTAATAAAGGCAATCAATCAATCTATAGACTACATGCACAACTTCTTTACTTCCTGAAATTAGTACAGCTTCTTTATTTCCTGTCCTACACTATTGGATGAACTGATTAATCAGGTGTGCCTGATCATTGTTGTGACTGCAGCACACCTGACATTAATCAGTTCATCCAATAGTGATGACAGGAAATAAAGAAGCTGTACTAATTTCAGGAAGTAGTGGAGTTGTGCATGTAGCCCATTAGGATCTTGGGATATGCAGTGTAGATAGGTCACCATGTTTACCTCTCTGCTCGTCTCCACATGTCCTTCACTTTTTGTGCCATACAGGCCTTGATCTCAGAGATAGAGATGTTGCGGTGAACTTTAAATCTTGACGTTAATGAAACTGATACCTTTGCTATTTTCAAAAAGCCTGGTCTAAGGTATTATCTTATTACTGGCCAACCCTATTTGGCTTTGCCTTGAGGATACACACAAAATATTTTTTATAACCATATGGTTATAAAAAATACAGAAAATATACATTTTGTGTGTTAACACATTCACTGCCATTGACGAGTTGATACGTCAAAAAAAATCCAACGGTTGACTGCGACTTTTTTTTTTTTTGACGGTGGGACGTTGATCTAACCCTTTTACATCTCTTATATAAATATTGAAGCCACCGAACGTGTACAACCCATTCCACCGACCCACTAAGTGGCGACAGTGCTCTCCAGACTAGAAAAAGCTGAGCCAAAACTGCAGGGGAACGCGCAATGAAACCATTCTCATACTGTAAAATGGATTGGCGAAAACGCTTTCGCTTTCGCGCTGATTGCTGGCGGTGGGGGATTGCAAATTTGCATAATAGATTATGGGTGCAACACACTTTGAAACATGCAGCATAAATAAGACCAGAATCGCAAAAGAAACCCAGTTTCTTCGAAAACGAGCGAGCCCATCCTCGCCCAGCGGCCGCCAGCAGACAGGAGCAGCAGCAGCAGCAGCAGCAGCAGAAACGAGCTTGTGACACGCCCGCTGCAGCCAAGAAGAACACACACGGAGGGAGGAGTTTGAAGTAGAGGGGGGTTTCCTGCTGTTATGGAGGAAATTACTGTTCAAAACTATTGTTTAGATGTCTGTCGTCTTACTGATGCCAAAAATGAATGGTTAAAGTGACTGTTCTATCGAATTTCACAAAAAGCTATTTATCTCAGCTTAAATTTTCAGACGCTGAAACCATGCTGTATTCAAGTGCTAATGCCTACATAACTACTAACTCTACAAACTAACTCTTTTAGACAGAGAAAGCACACATTATATTAGTTCTTTTGAGATATTTTGTGTTCACAAAATCTTAGCAGAAAATAATCCTCGGGTCTTGAAAGATGAGCCAGAATCCTCAAAAAAACCCTCTGGCAGAAGCTACCTACAGTAAAAAAAATGGCTGGCAGTGAATGTGTTAACAAGCTGATACAATAGCATTTTGCCAAACAATAGTCTGGTATGCTTACCAAGTACCAGCTTCACCTTCTCTGGCTCAAGGGGCTGTCGTGACTGGCTATGAATCCCCTTCTTCCCGGTGACAGAGCTTGTTGACATCTCCTCCACTGAGAAGACTGAGTCCATCACAGTTCAGGTCAGTTTTTTGTACCCATTGTTGTGATGCACACATTATGGACTGTACTGTATTACTTATATATTTGAACGTAAGACATTTGAGTGTATGGAACCTACATTTGAATGTAACCTCACATGAAAAGACAAAGGGGGGAGCTCACCCTAGGCTTCCCACAAGTGGGTGACAGATAACAGCACAGCTGGACGCCGAGCCTCAAATGGCTCATTTCCACCACATTTTACTGCCCTGTACAGCTCGTCACCACTCGGCTCTAATCGTATCAGCCCTATTGACGTTTTGCTTCCACCGCGGATCATGTGCCCCCACCCACCCCCGCCCACAGCTGGTCGTCTAAAAATAGCGACCGCCCTTCGGCTATAACATAACGTTACAATTAAATCCATCCACAGAACTTTTAAACTGTTTATGAAATACTGGTGCCTCTAAATGACCTACAGTGTACATGGGCAAATGTGACAATCGGCCAAGAGAATGATATCACAGGCATGTGCTGTGCTGTGCGGGGACGGGAGAGGCGCAACAGAGTGAAGCCTCTACCCCGCAGCCTCTCACCAGGCAAGACCGGGGCTTCCAAACACCCGCTGCGGCCTAGCGGAGCGCTGCAGCCTCCTCTCAGCTACAGAGCTCCCTGAGCGAGCAGCGGACTTTTTTCACAGACAATTGAACACCCGCCACGATTTTATTTCACCGGAGGTGAAGGCAGCGACACAAAATACTGATGGAAATATACATAACAGAAGATAAGGTAAGACCACTAAACTGGTATGCAGCCGCCAGCATTGCATTGACAGTCAGTAGACAGAGTAAACACGATTCTCTCTGACCAATCAGTAGCCATCAGAGTTTTACGTCACCATTTGGGACCTACTCGCCAGCCCGAAGTACCCCGACGAGGCAGGGACCAAAAGTAGCACGACTCGGCCTAAAATCAAACCGAGCTGGGCCCGTTTTTGACGGTGGGATGAGACCAAAAGTCGAGTCAAGCGGAGCGGGACCGCGCTACTAGCTGCTGTGGAATTGGGCCAAAAGAGTCTGCCATTGTTTTATCTCTAAACCTAATCAAAGACAATTGTTCCCCCGCAGCCAAAAGGGACAACACCCTTTAAGTTGAACTTACAGAGTGGGTTAGCCCACCCCAGCTCACAGAGCAACCATTGGCCAGAACCTTCACCAAAAGACACCACTGCATGAAAAGCCTGTTATGCGGGCCAATGCAGAACTGCAAAACGTTAGCTATGCAGCACTTTCTGGCACTTTGCAGCTAGCACAGAATAATCCCACTTATTACCACATATACCTCAATAGATTACCCCCCCCAGCCCCCTACTGTGGGAGGCTTTTATATGTCAATGGGCATGTTGTGATGCAAATCACAACACCCCCCCTCCCCTATCCTGGTCCAGGATGAGGGGCTTTAACACCTCAGGATGAGAGAGTTAGAGAGAGAGATCTTGAGCCCAAAATGTAAATTAATTAATTTTAACCCGCACCATACACTTTAAAAGTTCAACATTCAACTTTCAAAGTCAAGTTAAACTGTTTTTATTTATAAAATGCACAGTAGTATAATACAAGGTCATTCTGAAAAATGAAATTATGACAAGGCAAGCAATTACAGAAGAATGCATTCATCTTCTTCTGAAATAAGTTTATAATGTAAGGTTCAGTTAATATAAGAACAAAGCAAGAACAATAAGGTACAGGGTCCATACAGCTTTTGAAGAGTAAAATTCAAGCACTTTCACAGGATTTGAAGCTATGCTTCCTTGTAACGTCATCACGTTATGGGACCTTCACATGGTCTCCCAGAGCAATCCAGATGGGTCTCGCGAGAGCTCGTAACGTGATCGCGGAAGGAGGAGATGTTGGTTTGCTGATATCGACACGGACAGCCCACAGGAACGCAATACCAAGCTTTCGGTAAGAATATACATTAAATAATGATTTAAGGAGGATTCTAGGATTTAACATTAGATTAGATTATATTTTGAAGCGGAGCCTTTGTTGTCGCATTTGTTGTCGCACACGTGACATCACAGCTGCGACCAAACATGGCTGCTGCCAGTCTGTTGTTTTTCAGTTTCAGAATGATCAAAAAGCTACTGTAATTTGCAATCCATGTCCCACACAGGTTCCGAGAGGAGGGGAAACCTCTAAGCTGGCATTACGTTAAATCAAAGCTGGCGATGATGCAGTGGATATGTTTGTTGTTTGTGTTAGCGAGTTTCGTTAGCATTTAGCTCGTAGCGCGGCCTACCGGCCGCTTGGCATACAAACTTTTACATTTACAGTCTGTGGCTTGTGATCAAACAGCCCCACAAAAGCACTTAATACACAGAGGTGGCGTAAACTTATAGAAACTAATGGAAACCCCTTTACCCGAAATGAAACATCCAGGGATTGTGTATTTAACTCCAAAAAACCACTCGCTAACGTTAAGCTAACCGCGCTAGTTAGCGTTAGCTGCTGGACCACTGAGCTAAATAAGTGCTGGACAGAGCAATCTTAACAGGCTCTAACTGCTTTCTAGCTGTAAATAATTTGTGGTAACCTTTTCCTTAAGTTATGCAGAGCAGCAACCTTTGGAAATAGCATATTTAGAGCGGAGTTTCTGGACTTGGTGAGTGTTATGTGATGCGCGTGGGGGGAAATGGCCCTCGTTTATCAGCGGAGGTAAACCAATAATACAGCATGTTTTTCTGTAGCTGTGGTCAGGAGGGAACAACTGACTGATATCAGATAGGCTATTTCATTGTCCACCTTCAAACTGATATTGATCTAAGGCATTTATCATATCTACTCTATATCTCCAGAGGAAATCTACTACAGTACCACGTCACACTTAAAGGAGAACTTCAATGAATGCTTCACAATTTTCCTCTTTTTTTACAGAATATCTCATAGCAGTGTCCCCTCTGCACCTCCTTGCCAATAGGCTATGGTAAGTTCATATTTTTGTCATATTATTGTTTATCTGTTATCATAATGTACCTAATGCATGTTTAATATGATGCTATCTGGGCAGATAACACTTATGACTTCATTCACCAAGCCAGGCTGCAGCTGTACAGCAGTTTCTTTGTTTCTTTGTTGTTGTTTTTGCTGTACAGCAGCCAGGCTGGCTGAGTGATGTCACTGGTGTTATCTGCCCAGATGGCTTTTTATTGAGCGCGTGCCAGCTGCTTTACAAAAAACAGTTTAGATGCAGCTATGTGTGGGAAAAACAAAACAAGATAATCCTATTGCTTCATACCCCTCTCACATATTAATGTGAATGTGGTCTCCAAACTGCACTGTGCTCTTTTAAGTGCAATGAACTGACTGGAAACTTTATCTTACATCTAATCTTTTCAATGTTTTTTCTCATGAGCCCGTTCACACTCCGCAGACAGCTCTACTTGCCTGACGTGGCCGGTCTCCATTCCTCCAAACCGGAGCAGCGCCAGCTGCATACTGCATGTAGCTACACTGACTATCGGCAAGTACCTCATACTACTTCACATCAAAAAATCACAACTATCTCATATCAGAGCACTCTGGACAGAGCGTGACCGATTTTCCACAGTCAGAAAATATAACGAATAAAATATGATGCATTATTATTCATTAAACCATCCAGCATTATATAAGAATTAAAAGCTCCTTCTACCACTGCAACTACCAACAGAGAAAGAATGAAAATAAAACAAGACAGACTGCCTCTGTCCCCTTGCTCTGACCAGTGTTGCCAGATCTTGCCAGAGAAACAACCAACCAGGTTAAGCTCCAGCCCGTCTGAGACCCTTCTCCCTGCCTTCCTCAGATGCCTGAGCTGGAGTAGCGGGCTGGAGTAGGTTGAACACCTGGTTGCTTGTTTTTCTGGTGAGATCTAGCTCGTAACACTGGCTCTGAACGCACTGAAACTGAATTTCTGTTCATCTGACAGTTCAGATGATGCTCCAACCATTTTTGATTAAATTTATGAACACACAAATAAATAGCAAAACAATCAGCTGGGTCATGATTACTTTTAACTCATTAACCCATGTTCGCATAATTTAGTTATCTCTGTGTGTGGGCTCTACTAGGCTGCGTGCGAACCACATACCCTTTACAAGGATTAAACCTAAGTGTACTTCTCTCTCATACGCACACACATACACGGAACCACTGCTCTAGTGTGTCTGTAGATATCTGTATATTTTATATGCTTATATGGAAATGTGATGTTATGGAGCTGTATCGTACCAGAGAGTGAGACTAAGACAAAGGACAGTCTTCCATGGCACAATTCTGAAACAATTTTGTATTTATAACATACTACTTTAATTGTTTTTCAGCTGCCTGTAAAACGTGGTATGAGACTGTACGCCGGACCTTCCACTTCAGCCAACCTGGGCTAGAGGGGAAGGGGACAGCCGCAAAGATTTCGTGCCGGAGTCGAAGATCGAGGGTAAATAAGGGACTTACTAGACTAGGCATTAAAGGGAGAGTGCGAATTATTGGACATAATGTTTTATGAACTCCATACCAGCTGTAGAGTGTCTGGGGAGCTGACTTGCTGATCCATGATTCCCGTAGGCGGAGCTCTAGCTTGATCTGAGTGGAGAAAAACCGAGTCCCGGAGGACACTCTAGGGTCACAGAGTTATCAAGTTTTACTCCTAAAGAAAGCATGCATGTGCTATGACATCTCATTTCAACAATAAAACCGCAGTCTTGCTGTTGATCAGACCGTGCTATTTATTGGCACTACTTTCTGGCTCCGCACTGCATCCGCGGTGGTCACTATAACGCTGTGTACAGGTGTTTCAGACACAGCACGCTCTGTAGCCTTGACTTCTGTTGTGATGAAGGTATTTGAGCGTATTGTCTGTGATCACCTGTCCAATGTTGAGATGGACAGCTTCCAGTTCGCTTATCGTGCCAACAGGTCTGTCGAGGATGCTGTGTCTCTGTGTCTCCACAGCATCCTACAGCACCTGGAGGCCCCCGCCACTTACGTTAGAGTTTTATTTATCGATTTTAGCTCTGCGTTTAACACGATCGTGCCCTCCAAACTATTTGATAAACTTATGGCTCTAGGGATCAATCACTCTCTATGCCTTTGGATTCTCGACTTCCTGTCTAACAGGAAGCAAGTAGTTAAAATAGGCAACATGCTCTCTCGAACTATGACTCAACACCGGGGCCCCTCAGGGTTGCGTTCTTTCAGCCCTTCTCTTTGCACTTTATACCAACGATTTTATTTCCCACTCTCAATTTGTTTCGTTTTTTAAGTACGCGGACGACTCTACGGTGGTCGGGTATATTAAAAACGGTGATGAATCTGCCTACAGGGCCGAAGTGGCAGCCCTAGTCAACTGGTGCACTTTAAACAATCTTGTCTTAAATTTAGATAAGACCAAGGAAATGATTATTGATTTCCGCAAAAGCGGCTCAGTTCCCCCCTCTCTGGTCATTTGTGACCAGCCCGTCGACAGGGTTGACAGCTTGAAATTTCTGGCCACCACCATATGCCGCTCCCTGAAATGGGAAGTCAACACTTGTAACATTGTGAGCAAAGCCCACCAGAGGCTTCACTTTCTGAGGCAGCTCAAGAAGTTTGGTGTGTCTGGGGAGGCGATGGCTCACTTCTACAGAGCCACTGTGGAAAGTGTCCTCACCTTCTCAGTCACAGTGTGGTACGGCTGAGTAACTTCGTCAGATCGACCTGGAATGGGCAGAGAGAGAGGGGAGAGAGAAAGAGGTGGAGCAAGAAGACGCAGATCAACAGAGTTGGAGAGTTACTGCTGCCGAGTAGCCTAGCCTATATTAGGCTATGTAATTTTTATTTATTTTTTAACTGACAACATTGTTAGATTTAGGTTTTAACATTGTTAGTCTCTCGTACCATGGGATTTGGTGCAGTGCTCTTCTACTGAAGAGCACTGCAGTGACCAGGGTAAGAGAGACTACAGTAGGCTACCTAAATCTAACAATGTTGTCAGGTAAAAAAATAAAAATAGATACATAGACTATATTCTCCCGGTAGCTCTCCAACTCTGTTGATCTGCGTATTTTCTATTCTCTTCTCTTCATCTTCTCTCCTCTCTCTCTGCCCATTCTAGGTCAAGGTCAAGGTCTAGCTCCTCATCTGTGTATTCAGGTTCATAAAGACATCCCCTCGAATCTGGTGTAAACGGCATATATTCATTGCTTTCATAGTCAAGACATGTTTAGTATGTTTTAGTAGCCTGTTTACAGAGCGCGCTGTGTCTGAAACACCTGTACACAGCGTTATAGTGCGGAGCCAGAAAGTAGTGCCAATAAATAGCACGGTCTGATCAACAGCAAGACTGCGGTTTTATTGTTGAAATGAGATGTCATAACACATGCATGCTTTCTTTAGGAGTTAAACTTGATAACTCCGTGACCCTAGAATGTCCGTCGGGACTAGTTTTTCTCAACTCAGATCAAGCTAGAGCCCCGCCGACGGGAATCATGGATCAGCAAGTCAGCTCCCCAGACACTCTACAACTGGTATGGAGTTCATACAACGTTATGTCCAATAATCCGCACTATCTTTAAGATTACGTGATCTTTTACTTTGAAGGTAATTGTTATTGTTACTGCACCGCATGAGGGAAACTAGTTAGTTGTTTAGCAGTTACTGACTGCGTCTGATTGTGTTTACAGCTCTTCACATTGAGGGCAAGCATGCTGACTGTGAGTGAAAAGGAGATGTGGGGAGGCGTCATACCAGATCTGATGTCGGATGAGGAGGACGGCACGGTAGCTGGAGTCGATGGATGGATTGTGCGGCCACCATCTTTTCGCAGCCACGAGCTCAGTGACTTGTGTGCTGTACTCCAGGGCAGGCTGGACGCAATTCCTGTCCACCCAGCTTCCCACATGACACGCCGCCCTCCGCGGCTTGGGGGACCATTTTCGGACAGACTTGCCCCCCGAAAAATGGAGCCAGAGGCCAAAAAACACTGCGTTCCCACTGGTCCTTGAAATCCTTGAAAGTTTGTGGATTTGGGGGGAGAATCTAGGCTTTAAAAGTTTGTGAAAATAGACATGTGTCCTGGAAAACTCTTTGTTGCTTTTTTCCCAGTAAGAGCTGGTGTGTGTGTGTGTTATGAAGAAGCGCATTTCCTGTGTGGATTTGATGTTGAGGAAGGCGTGTTTTTGTTATTTCATATTTTGAGATTGTGCATTGTTTTACAATTTCTTTTTGCAGTGTGCTGTGGTTTATATTAAAAGCTTTTCCTCAATATTCCTTGATGTATGTATTTTTTCCCCTCTCCCAATACATTGATCTCATTGCAGTGTAAAATGTGTATTTAGACACAATTTATTATTATGAAATTAATTTATTATTAATAAAAGCAGCATTGTGGGGGGGCGGGGGGTTTACGTGGGGTTAGGACCTGAGCCAATCGGTGTTTATCTATCCACCCACGTGGGGGTAGGACCTGAGCCAATCGGTGTTGATATCCACCCACGTGGGCTTAGGCCCTGAGCCAATCAGCGCTGACCTATAGAATTGTACCAACCAGTCAGTTTCAGCTGTTTGTAGTTGTCATCCAATCATTACCTTCCTATATAGCCAGAGACTCCAATAGTGTGACTGAAGTGAGCCTTTGATGCCCCCATCAAAGGTGTTAAGTAGTGTCCTCTGTCATTTTCACACCTCATGAATGGCCCGCGGGGGATCTGAAAAGGGCTCTATTTGGGTTTATTTGGGACTGGAATAGTGGTGAATAGTACCGAATAGTGTCTGCATATTGTGCTCTAATTGGTCATATGCTGGCCCGCATAGCAGGGATTTCATGCAGTGCACATGAGAGGCCAATGAGAACCCTTCGTGATTTTCTCCATACAGTAACAAAACTGTTGGGAAACAGTCTTAACTTGGGCAGTCGCAGTAAGCTTTTGATTCCGTCAGACCTTGATGCCGAAAGGGGCTGGAGAGGCCAGGAAGCCGGCTCCCCTCCCCCGCTCTCTGTACCCTCTCTGAAACCAGGCCTGCAACAAAAGAGGGACCAAGGCCTGCAGGCCTGACCCGGGCCCAGAGGACTCCGAGCCCACAGCAGCACCAGAAATCGGCTACAAGGAAAGGCTGTGAGTCCCACAAGAAATAGCATGTGTAACTGTGATAGTTCTACTTAATCTCAGTTCATTTAAGTCGGTTCAGTGTTATAAGTCGCAAGGAAACGCCCTTCCTGTGCTTTCAAACTCGCGCGTAGAGCAGCCGCTCTCCCAGAGAAGCCCAGCTGGACCGCAAGAACCGGCAACAAGAACGCACCGCAGCAGAGCCAAACCAACGGCTGCAGAAAGACACATCGTGGCTGGCATCCAGCCACAGCTGCAGCACTCTTTCGACTCAACGAGCAGAGAGACTGCACGTCAACCCCCGGCATCGTCAACCCCCATCAGATGTCCGCTGCACGCTTGCCCAGGCCAGAACGCACGTCGGCCCCGACATCGACTCAGCTAACCTCAAACCTCCTCCTCATCGCGCCCAAACCTTCACAGCAAACGGAACGATTCACTTAACCGAGTGGATCCGCGTGAGAGTTCATGGTTTAATGGTCTGGGCAGAGTTAGGGGTTAAAATGCATTATCATGTATGGTGACTGTTAGAGATCTGTGAAAATTTGATGCCATCAGCGTGTTCTCTCTCTCCCTTGCTCTCTCTCTCTCTCTCTCTCTCTCTCTCGATCTCTCTGTCTCTCCTTCACCAAAATTTGCAAAACCGCCATTTTGAAAAAGAGGCAGTCTTCACACGATCAGCCCGGCCCTCAGCCAATCCTGGGGGACATAGGAGACTCCACAAGAGCTCTCTGCTCTCTCTCTCTCTCTCTCTCTCTATCTCTCTCTCTCTCACACACACACACACACACACACACACACACACACACACACCTTCAAGCCTGCTCTCGCCAGACCTGCAGACTTAAATCACTGCACACACACACACACACACACACACACACAACTCATATTATGTTAGGGCGGCTTTAGCTCAGGAGGTAGAGCGGGTCGGCCAATGACGCAAGGGTTGGCGGTTCAATCCCCGCTCCCTCCCAGCTGCTGTCTATGTGTCCTTGGGCAAGACACTTAACCCTCCTTGCTCCCGATGGTGTGTAGGCACCCTGCGTGGTAGCCTGCCGCCATTGGTGTATGAATGGGTGAATGTAGACTATCTACTGATTGTAAAGCGCTATATAAATGCAGGCCATTTACCATTTACCATGTTTATTCATATTAGTTATTAGCTATAGATATGGTAGATTATTAGTCGTAGAAGTAGATGTGATGAACTGATATTTTAATCATTATGTTAATTTCAATTGATATTGTGATTGATTAAATCTTTTTATTACATGATTCTATGAATCTTGGTTATTATTCATGAGGTATTTTATCTGTGGAAATCTGTGACAGAAGCTTACGGACTTAGACCCTTCAATTAACTTCAATTATATCATTATGAGACTGATATGACAATTTGGTTTGGTGTCTGAAATAGTCATAACTTGACTTTTAGACAGGTCTGTAGCCTTAGTGGTGCCCCGAATCTTACAGAGAATACAATATTTTCTGTCAAATCTAATACATTTATGAATATTAATAATTCATAATTATTAATAATCATATTTCATAACCAAACCAGCTCCTACGAGCACAAAATAAATGGTGCCCGTGTCAGGCTTCTAATATCAGTATTTCCACAGATATGATATGCATGAATAATTAAAATTCATACATTTTTGAAAAATCAAAATTTTCCAAATTTTCCAAAATCAGGTTTTCTAGAGCGCTTTGCCAAGCAAATCACATGCGCCAGAAGACACTAAAGGAACTCTAATCATAAAATATATAATCTTTCCATAATCTTAACATAAGTTAGGATTTGTATTTAATATTTCTGAGCAAAACAGTCCCAAAGACAACAGCTCATTTTAAAATCCTCGATTCCATTTTTTACGTTAGAAACCACAGTTAACACACTGTTTCCCACTATGCCTTCAACCTAAATTATGAGAGATAGCAATTTTCCATCTATCAGAGAATGACTTTAACAGAGTGTAAATGAACAGCGCTGCGCATTTTAAAGTGGAACCTTTGATGCTAATTTGAAAGCCACACTGGCAAAGGGTGGGGGGAAGTCAGGCTGCCCCTCCCCACATTAGCATTCAAAACATTCACCCTGGTCTTCTCACAGAGCCAGAGACAAACTGTAAACACAGCCCTGTGACCTGACTCACAGTGAATTTGCATGCGAAAGGCAGGCACACCCTGCACCCCTGACAGCTGACACCAGCCGTGACAGCTGACAGTTGTCAAACTAACTGCATGCAATTGACAGCTACCTCACAGAGACTGTCACATTTGGGCCATTCTTTAATTAGAATTAGTAACTGTGGGCATTGACGTTCATGACAACGTGACGCCATAGCAAACAAGGTGAGTGCACACACCTTTTGCTTAAAATTGACAGCAGTAACACAGCTGCTTGACTCATCACGCAATGAGTCCGCGCTGCCACAAGATGGTCAGCGTTGAAGCTTTCCTTAAGATGGCCGACACAGCCCGGGGGCAGCCTGGAGCGCCGTGAGCTCCATAGAGCCGAGAACCAGAGGGGTGCGTGATGCACTGCTGCGTGCCCGACACCCTGCACCCGAACTCGGGCTGCAGCAGAGTCGAGCCCTGGGCCGGCCATGTGTGGAGCTCGGCCGTTTCAAGCTGTAGCCGTCTCTCTCATCTGCCCGCCTACAGGAGTAGGGGGTGAATTTGGCACTGTAATGCTAACACTAGCCATAGTGCTAATCCCATTGGGAATTATTTTCTTTCTGCAACATCGCAGACCCAAGGTGCAGGATGCTGCATACCAGCAGCAGGCAGCTCTGCACCAGACGCAGATAGGCAGACTGCGCAACAGCTGTCAAGCTACGCTGCGGGCCAATCTGTACCTACGCAAACAAGCCCAGGTCTGCCAAACAGAATTAGCCCGACTGCGTACAGAAGTTTCCCGGCTGCAACAGAGCCAAAAAGGCATGCAGGCCGGATCCACGACCTACCTCCCTCTTGAGCCACAAACGGTTTCGGCGACCACCCGAGCAGTAATTGCACGGCAAACAGCCAAGGCTTCCTAGCAGCGAGAGCACCAGGAGGCCTTAAGGGCCATAGCCCCGCCAGAACCGGAGGCTGACACGCCTCCTAGGGCTAGACCAACCCTCGACTCGAATCAGACCCCCGCACACCACCTAGCGCCAGCGCTGGCAAGCAGCCGCGCCGCTAGGCATCGCGACACCACACCGCGAAAGGGGGGAGACCGCTCTCACCACCTGAGCGACCTTAAAACTTCGGTTAACATCAACCGTGACCACTGCGACTCATCTTTCATAGACAAAAATCACTCTGTAGCTCATGACAACGAGCAAACTGATTCAGGCTATTCAGCCCAGCAGTCATCATCCGATTCAGAGCTCGACTTTCATGCTTCTGACATACCAGTCAGTCATTCATCCGAGCAACCTACGTGTAGACTCAGACGTTATTCACGCTTCCATCCCGCTCTGACTTCCACCTCAGAGCACAAACCACTGACAGTCAAACGACTTGACAGCGCCACTTCCGGTTATGACAAAACAATCCACACTGCAACCCCCTGCAGGGAGGAATGTGTGTCTTACCGACTTCACATTTATCACGCCCGTGGCGAGTCGATCGACTACCGCCCTGTGCATTATAAACCGTCATTTGCTCAGGCCACCAACGGGTGCGCTGATGAGTCAGATTCAGTCACTAAGTTCCGGCAGATCCACTCCGCTTCCCAAACAGAGAGCGTGACTATGATGAGCAGGGAAAACAAACAGCATTCACAGCTGGACACAGACCAACTGCCCAGTGATGCTAACCTGTCACCCAGAGAGGATCCTGCTAGGTCTTTTTCACAAGAGGCTATCCAGCCTCACTCATTTTCTAGCTCCTGTCCACCGAGGAAACAGGAAGTCAGCTCTTCAACACCTTCCCCCGAAAGGGGGGACCACCGGCATGACATTCATCGCTCCTTGGTGCCCGATCAAACCAACGGCCACCCCTTCTTGCAGGCTCCACTGCCCAAACAGAGTGATTCAGAACTCTCTCTCCGAGAAGCAGAGTCACGCTATCACTTACTTGAGTCAATCGCAAACAACATTGACTTGTTCGATCCAGCCAGTCACGAGGTACACTTGACCGATTATCTCAACGAAGTTGAACGTGGTTCGCAGGCTCTGCCACACATCTCGCCGCGAGAGAAAGCGGAACTAATATGGAACACGAGCTCAAAGCATGTGCGTGCGTTTATCCAAACGCAACCTTCCCATATCAGAGATGACTTTGACAAGCTTCGCGAAGCCTTGGAAGAAGAGTATATTCCTACTCAGTTGCCAGCGGCGGGGAGGAACGCAGCCTTACACGTCGAACAGAACTACCAGGAACATCCTAGAGATTACTTTAGACGGTTGAAGAGAATCTATAGTCAAGGTAGAAATGGACCGGATCAAGGAGACGTGCCATGTCTCAAGGAACTTTTCCTAGACGGTCTTCATGACTCGGTGCGCCCATCCGTAGCCCGAGACGCACGTTGGTACGACCGAAGCATGCGCACGGTCCTCAAAACCGCCTCAATAGCGTGGGAGGTGGAAACCGAAGCAAAACGCAGAAATAGCCAGTTTCAACCCACCAACCGCGTGTGTGCGGACCCAGAGACGGTACCACGCACATGCTCACAACGCAGGCCAGAACACCCGGTTCTGCAGAACCGAGCTGAGGGGGATAGTTGCTGCCCAAATAGACATCACAGTCGCGCCACAGGGCGCAAACGGCGTGAGTCTCCTCAGCGCACTAGCCCCTCCACCCAATTAGACATCCGAACAGGCGCCAGACGCCTGACGGGCAGGGTGGGCCTTCAAACCACCAGAGGCCCTCCCAGGAGATGACAAAGCTTGGCACATAGCTACATATAGACATATAGGCCCCTATCGTTGCATCGGCGCAGTTTCTAGGCCGAGCGGCAGGCGCAGATCAAAGCAGTGGGCGTGGAAAGGCGCACTTGATATCGTCCTGCTGGCGCTAGATGCAGCCCAAAGCATTACAACCACGCCTTTTAGGCGTAAAATTATGCACCGTCATGCTCATTGGATAAGTGCAATAAACGAATCGCACGCTTGCCTTTTTAGCTCCAATTCCAGTGATCCCGCAAAACCAGATGAAAGCCAAACGCTCTGCCCCCCCCCCTCCCTTCATCCAGCCTGTCTGTCTGCATGATAGGCTAGTATTCCATATTATTATGCTTCTCAAACCAATCTAACTGCAGTTTCAATACTGCAAGCATGTAAATACGCTACACTATAGCAAGATCAAAGTGAAAATAATGTTCTATGCATCAGCTAGAAAAATATAGCCTATTAGATTGGTGAAAGTTTGTCCAGAAAGATATCATTTTCTCTCGCCTGCTGCAGGAAGGATGATGCACATAAATATACCCTACATTATGTCAAGTCATTGCATAAATGTGTTTTTATTGTAAAACTAAATGTGAAATAGGGCCAAGTTATTGGAGGGACATCACAGTATAGCAGATGCCATTAGAAGCGCGTTCCGAAGCGCGTTCCGAAGCGCGTTCCGCTGTTACTTCTCTAAATCACGTTAACTCAACAAGGGGTATATATATGCCCAGGAGGACATATATGTTTCACATAGGGTGGTGTTTTCATTTCGATTTTTTATTTGGTCCAATATTGAAATGTTGACAATGGCAGGCTGTGTTACCATTACACATTAATTTAGAACTACCTTTTATATATATTTTGGCTCATTTGGTGGCTATTTAGTAGCGAAATGAAGAAACACAATGCATGCTGGGAACTCAGAGAGAGAGAGAGAGAAGGGTGACAGAGAAGAAGCAGTGAAGGCAGAGAATAGGCCTGCTTTTCAAAAGCGCAAAGCGCTAAATGTAGGCCAGATCCCAAGATATCACTAGGCTGGTATTTAGCGCCGACACGCCCACTTTCGGACTGCGCCACGCCCATTCGGCCTAAAGCGCATTTGGCAGCCTAAAGCCTATTGCTATCTTGCCGAAACAGGCGCAAGGCACGTTTTTTTGCGGTTAAGGCCCGTAATAGCGCCGATGGCCTGTGGGAGAATAGAGCCCAGTGACTCATGCACAAACACTGCTGGAACGCAGCACACATTCAAAATCACACCCCTTCACTTTCTCTCCCCTCTCTTCTGTCCTTCCCTGTTCACTCTGTTGATTTTGAAATTATGTTGTGTATGTGACTTTAAGGTTGTATTATCGATATATGGTAATGAGTCTAGGTATGGTTAGGAATCTGCCCAGAAGCCAAGTCTGCCCAGAACCAAACCTGAACCAATGATGAACTATGAACTTCCTATACCGAATATGACACTTTGATCCCACAACAGATGGACATGGTGACCGAAAGTTACCACAAACTGACTGTACAGCCCTTCATCCTCGCCTGCGGACGACCGCAGTCCACAGACGAGGAGGGGGGATGTTGTGATGCACACATTATGGACTGTACTGTATTACTTATATATTTGAACGTAAGACATTTGAGTGTATGGAACCTACATTTGAATGTAACCTCACATGAAAAGACAAAGGGGGAGCTCACCCTAGGCTTCCCACAAGTGGGTGACAGATAACAGCACAGCTGGAGTCCGAGCCTCAAATAGTCTGCCATTGTTTTATCTCTAAACCTAATCAAAGACAATTGTTCCCCCGCAGCCAAAAGGGACAACACGGCAAGGACAAGGGCGGCATCCAGAGGAGACTGTGTCGTCCCATTTAGACGGTCCACGTTTGGACAATCAGTCTTCTCAGTCAGAGCCGCCCACTATTGGAACAGTCTCCCCACTGATATTAGAGAGAGCCCTAATATTTCCATTTTTAAATACAGATTGAAGGGGTGGCTCAAATCAAACCAAATCTGCACACACATTTAACAATTTAATCTTATATACACATACTAACTCACACTCGCTTTTCTTAGTTTTCAATTTTTACTTGCATTGTTTTATTGTATTTGTTTTAATTGTTGTGTTAATTGTTTCCATGTACTGTCCTGTTAGTCTTGTTTGGTATTGTAATGTGACATTATGGGTTGTTATGTTTTTACGGAGTGTCTGTCTGGTGCTGTCTTGCAATGTTGTATGTTTTAGCTCATCCTATACTGCTTTGTTTACTTTTTATATGAACCCTTGACCCTAGTTCTTTTACCATCATGCTCAGGGACTACAGATGAAAATTAGCTCTCTTGCTAACTCTGGTATATTTACATGGATGTGCAAACTGACATGTTGATTAATGTACACTGTCCCTGGTAAATAAATGCTTAAATAAATAAATAAATAAAACACCCTTTAAGTTGAACTTACAGAGTGGGTTAGCCCACCCCAGCTCACAGAGCAACCATTGGCCAGAACCTTCACCAAAAGACACATGAGAGGCCAATGAGAACCCTTCGTGATTTTATCCATACAGTAACAAAACTGTTGGGAAACAGTCTTAACTTGGGCAGTCGCAGTAAGCTTTTGATTCCGTCAGACCTTGATGCCGAAAGGGGCTGGAGGGGCCAGGAAGCTGGCTCCCCTCCCCCGCTCTCTGTACCCTCTCTGAAACCAGGCCTGCAACAAAAGAGGGACCAAGGCCTGCAGGCCTGACCCGGACTCCGAGCCCACAGCAGCACCAGAAATCGGCTACAAGGAAAGGCCGTGAGTCCCACAAGAAATAGCATGCGTAACTGAGATAGTTCTACTTAATCTCAGTTAATTTAAGTCGGTTCAGTGTTATAAGTCGCAAGGAAACGCCCTTCGCTGTGCTTTCAAACTCGCGCGTAGAGCAACCGCTCTCCCAGAGAAGCCCAGCTGGACCGCAAGAACCGGCAACAAGAACGCACCGCAGCAGAGCCAAACCAACGGCTGCAGAAAGACACACCGTGGCTGGCATCCAGCCACAGCCGCAGCACTCTTTCGACTCAACGAGCAGAGAGACTGCACGTCAACCCCCGGCATCGTCAAGCCCCATCAGACGTCCCCTGCACGCTTGCCCAGGCCAGAACGCACGACGGCCCCGACATCGACTCAGCTAACCTCAAACCTCCTCCTCACCGCGCCCAAACCTTCACAGCAAACGGAACGATTCACTTAACTGAGTGGATCCGCGTGAGAGTTCATGGTTTAATGGTCTGGGCAGAGTTAGGGGTTAAAATGCATTATCATGTATGTTGACTGTTAGAGATCTGTGAAAATTTGATGCCATCAGCATGTTCTCTCTCTCCCTTGCTCTCTCTCTCTCTCTCTCTCTCAATCTCCCTGTCTCTCCTTCACCAAAATTGGCAAAACCGCCATTTTGAAAAAGAGGCGGTCTTCACACGATCAGCCCGCCCCTCAGCCAATCCTGGGGGACATAGGAGACTCCACAAGAGCTCTCTGCTCTCTCTCTCTCTCTCTCTCTCTCACACACACACACACACACACACACACACACACAAATGCGAATTAACACCCACATACTTACACACACACACACACACACACACACACACACACCTTCAAGCCTGCTCCCGCCAGACCTGCAGACTTAAATCACTGGACACACACACACACACACACACACACACACACACACACAACTCATATTATGTTTATTCATATTAGTTATTAGCTATAGATATGGTAGATTATTAGTTGTAGAAGTAGATGTGATTAACTGATATTTTAATCATTATGTTAATGTCAATTGATATTGTGATTGATTAAATCTTTTTATTACATAATTCTATGAATCTTGGTTATTATTCATGAGGTATTTTATCTGTGGAAATCTGTGACAGAAGCTTATGGACTTAGACCCTTCAATTAACTTCAATTATATCATTATGAGACTGATATGACAATTTGGTTTGGTGTCTGAAATAGTCATAACTTGACTTTTAGACAGGTCTGTAGCCTTAACTACAGTGGTGCCCCGAATCTTACAGAGAATACAATATTTTCTGTCAAATCTAATAGATTTATGAATATTAACACATTGACTGCCAGCCGTTTTTTTTTTGCTGTAGGTAGCTTTTGCCAAGCCGTTTTTTTGAGGATTCTGGCTCATTTTACAAGAGCCGAGGATTCTTTTCTGCTTGGAGTTTGTCAACACAAAGTTCACAAAAGTACTAATAGAATGTGTGCTTTCTCTGTCTAAAAGAGTTAGTTTGTAGAGTTAGTAGTTATGTAGATATTAGCCGTTGAGTACAGCATGGTTTTAGCGTCTGAGAGTGAAAGCTGAGATAATCGCAGTTTTGTGAAATTCAATCAAACAGGCAGAACAGTCACTTTAACCATTTATTTTTGGCATCAGTGAGAGATCAGACATCCAAACAATATAGTTCCGAACGCCCTCTCCTTCAACTCCTCCCTCCGTGGGCGTGTCTAGTGGCTTTCAGCCTGCGTTTGTCACAAGCGAGTGCTCTGCTGCTGGGAGTTTGAGCAGCCTCCCTCCCTGGCAGCGAGTTTGAGCAGCCTCCCTCCCTGGCAGCGAGTGTGGATAGGTCTCACTCGTCTCTTGGGTTTGAGAGCCCCGATGAAGCCCCGTGCGACTCTAGTCTTTATGCTGCCCACACAGTCCATTTCTGGAACCCCCCACCACAGCAGCGCGAAAGCGTCCCCGCCTACAGTATGAGAATGAGGCTCGTTCGTTTCTGACTGTAAAATCGCCAAGCCATTTCCTTGAGAATGGAGGAAGCAGCTGCGGGAGGCGGCTGCTTTTGGTTGACTTTATCTCTGTCGGGAGAGGACCGTCGCCACCTAGCTGGTCGGTAAAATAGATTATACACATTCAATACTTCCAATATCTCCATAGGAGACGCGGGGGGCATTGATCCACGTAGCACCGTCAAAAAAAAAAATCGATTTTTTTTTTACGTATTAATACGTCAATGGCAGTGAACCGCTGGATTTTTTTTGACGTATATATACGTCAGTGGCAGTCAACGTGTTAATAATTCATAATTATTAATAATCATATTTCATAACCAAACCAGCTCCTACGAGCAGAACACCATCGCTTCGTTAAGCATAGTCCACTGCAATGGAATTCATCAGGTCTGTGACAGACTCATTCTGCAAAGATGAAAACATCAGAATACATAAATGTACTCGTTCAAATGTCAAAAAAAAGTCCAGTTGTCAGAGGTGTGGCATTGGGTGACAGGAAACATCTGAGGTGTCAACAAATCATAATTGTACAAGGAAGTCCACGTTTTTAAACCTCAAGTATAAAGTAATGCCTACTATGCAATAGAAAACTTTGAAAAGACTGGAAAAGAAAGACACCCTCTCACATCAGCTCACATCTAAAGACAATGGGCCCTATCTTCGCAAAAGCGGTAATTTAGCGTTTGCGCTCGTTTAACGCCGTGCGCAATGCAAATTAGGGGCGGACACAAGCGCATATCTGTTATAATTGTAGCTACTGGGAATAGGCGTGCCACATGCCAAAGCAGGCATTTCAGTGCTAAATTGTGTGGATAGATGGCATTATCCTATCGTCAGCAGCACGCAATTACTTTGCGCTAAGAGCTTTGAAAAGCACCTCTTACGTGCTAAATACCTCGCTGAGCTGGAGCGCACCATCATCTCTGTGCTCGCAGCGCAGTGCAAAGTGATTAATTCCTTTTGGATATGTCATTATGCCTTGACATCAAATTCTGCTGCTAAAATTGGCAGATAATTCAGTGAGGCAATCAACTATAACTCACTGAGAAACTTTTATCACATCGCAAAGAGGGAAATTAATTGAGAAAACCTGTGGGACAATGGACATATTCACCTTCACCTATCCCATAACCCGGAGGGTCGTTGGCACCACAGACAATCTGTCAATAAGCTCTCTCCATCTCTCTTTGTCCTCGGCACGAGTGAGTCCACTCTATTACGCATGGGGAGAATTACAACATATTGCATGCCTCGCGCAAACAGCGATCGCGAGACAGGAATCTGATTGGTTTTGATTGACGTAATGCCCAGCATTGCCTGGCCACACCTGTGAATAATTCTGGTACTTAAGACCGCCCAAATCCCGTTTGCGCAGGCATTTTGGGGGCGCAGATGATTTTGGCATGGCTTTAATTTGCGCCTGCGGTACGTGCCGTGAACGTTTCCGCATCCCCGCCGAGAATTGCATCCCCAACATATTCCGGGACTGTTTTAACTTAAATATCAGGGAGGTCACGTCTACTCAGACAATTATATCACTTTTAAACAGTTACATTTCTATACAACTCATTACAATATGCTCCCGTGAGGTGGGGATGCTGCCAGGCGGGGGTGAAAAACTCGGACACCTGGACAAATGCGCAAGGCAGACCGCTATCTTCCCTGCATTAAGGCATGCGCAAACAGGTGCACAAGTGCAAATGGGGATATCGCCTGTGTTGTGAGGAAGCGTGTGTGCTTGCCTCGGGCGAAGTGTGAAGTGTGCTGGATCGTGGTTGAGGGCTTGCGGGCCGTGGTCGGTCAGAACCACAGAGATGTCCGTCCTCGGACGCGGTTGAAGGAGTACCACTCGTGACCTGTCTGGTTGTAAGGCAGCCAGTCAAGTCACAAGTGGTACTCCTTCAACCGCGTCCGAGGACGGACATCTCTGTGGTTCTGACCGACCACGGCCCGCGAGGAAGGTAAGACATTTGAAGTAGAGTAGAAGTATACGGGAAGGAAGTAAGAATAGCTTGTATATATCCCCACATTTGGTGTATGACATCACGTCATTGGTGATGTCACAACGTTCGAGGAGGTATGACATAATCGGTGACCCTGTAAAGTCCCGTCTGCCATCACAGTCAGCCTAGACCGCCTGACGTCGCCGATGACCTCACAGGTGAACTCTTCATTGTCAACGTCATCATTGTCATCGTTGATGATGTCATCGTCATTACGTCGTTGGCGCGCCGGTTCGTGGGCATCGACTGCCCCAAGAACAGGCCTGACGGCGGGCCATTATGGACCCTTTTCTACAGCCTGTACGAAGATAGGGCCCAATGGGTCATAAGTCACTGAGTTTAGTCACAAACTGTAAGATTTCGAAAAGACTGCCTACCACACACTAGAAGACTTTGAAAAGACATATACCGTAATTATTCCAATAAGCGCCTGTACTCTAATTGCCGCCGGGTCTTCCCTTTACCGCCGGGTCCAAATTGATTTAGCATAATAAGCGCCTGACTCATTTTGCCGCCGGGGCCGGAAATGGAATATTTTTTGGGTTACCATTGTTTTTGTTGTTTTTGTCATCACGAACCAAGCCGCGAGCTACCGAACACACCCGAAGCACGAGAGAGCAAGAAACGGTAATGACGTTGTTTTGGAGGAAGTCAGGCGGAAGTTTCATCCTGTCAGACAGTTTTATATTTTATTTATACATGCTGTAACCGACATGTTTCAAGTATGCATACCGCATTGTTTAATGCTACTGATTCCTGTAGGCAACGTGCTGAGACGCTGTCTAACCAGGAGCAGTGGGCAACTTACGCTAACGTAGCTCAGTTGTGCCTTGTAAAAGTGCATTTATCTCAGCGGAACAGCGATCATAAATGCAGTATGGATTATACCCATTATACTGGACATGTATTGGAAACTTGGCGTCTACCTACTATTTGGTAAGTCTCCTTGTTTTGTCTAACGCTAGTGCTGCAGTGCTGATGTTTGGTTGGCGTTAGCTTGGTAGCTAGCTACATTAGCGTTAGCGTTAGCATGCTTTGCTGGGAGTGTCTGGCAAGCGAGACTAATAACGTTGCTATGACTTCTTTCCAATGAAACACAAACAACTGAATGTGTGAGCGGTAGGCTAATGTTACTTGTTTAAAATATGGTATGGCTGCTTGGCAGAGGAAGAAGAGGAGAGCAATGAACTGATACAGTACACAGTAATAACTCCTGGGCTGTTTGTGTAAACATATAGTTGGTCTATTCACCTGGGTCAAGTATTCTGGGCTGGCTGTGGTACTATAAACACACTCTTGGGCTGCTCATAGCCCAATATGATTGGGTAAGAGGGCTTTAAGGGGGTATTTTGCGGTTGGACATCTGGTTGGGCTACTCTGGCCCATGTCCTGGTCCATTCATTTTCCCGCCGGGACCGCCCCCTCAGTCCAGTCAAACTTTCTGGATTAATGCAGCAGCAAGAAGCAGGCAGCAGCAGCAGCTCTCTCCTAAAGTGAGCAGGATTTCACAGTATGTTTATATTTTCTATCTTAATATGTTGTGGCAAAAACATGACCTTAAGCTCATTTCACTGATGGCATCATTGGGGATAGTGTTTTTTATTATGTGACAGTGTAGGACTTTGTCAAGGATGTGTTCATGGTTACGACAGTTACTACCGTAAAGGATATGGGCGGTGTCGTAAAGGGGGAGCAGTCACGTTCTACGGCATATACACACTGTCGGACTGTCACTCACTTGTGTTGGAGTTGGGAGCAAGTAGTTCCCGCCGACTGAGTCGTAGAATGGACATAATATCGTGAATGGGAGCACTATGATGAACATACATGAACACTGTAAATAGATTCACTATGAAGAAGACATCAAACTCCAGTAGGTGGCGGTAATGCACAAAAAGCTGTTTGCCAACCGCCATAAAACAATAGTAGTAGAAGAAGAAGAAGAAGTTGGGAGCAAATAAACAGCGTTGTTGCAAAGACTGAACTCGCTAGTTATCATTATCAGATATACATACAAGTATATTTTTACAGACTTCATGTAGGAACATGTCCGTGCCTAGCAACGGTTGGACATCTGGTTGGGCTACTCTGACCCATGTCCTGGTCCATTCATTTTCCCGCTGGGACCGCCTCTCAGACCATTCTCGAACTTTCTGTAGTATGCAGCAGGCATCAGCTCTCTAGCTCCTAAAGTGAGCAGGATTTCACGGTAGGTTTATATTTGTATCTTAATATGTTGCGGTAAAAACATGACCTTAAACTCATTTAACTGATGGCATCATTGGGGATAGTGGTTTTTTATTATGTGACAGTGTCGGACTTGTAGGAACATCTCTGTGTCTGGCAATAGCTAGCTTAGGTTAGCTACCCAGTTCATACTGTCATTTGTGTACTAATACAGTCTGAACCTAGCTAACGGTAGATGCGGCACTGCTGTCCACCGTTTAAACAATGTTGTGGAAACGGTAAAAAACACAGCAACACATTATTTAGTCCTTGATCAGAGAGGAAAAAGGCAAGCTAACTCAACCTAGCTACAACTTTAGCTAATGCTACTGGCTACTTGGGGGCGCTCTAAAAAAACGAGTGGACAAGCCATTGTCTTTTTGTTAACAATGGCGATTCTGCTCTTGAGTTGGAGACCAAGAAAACTATTAGATGTGTGAGTAACATTATCCAACTCAGCATGGCTGGCTAACGTTAACGTTTAGCTATGACCTGGGCGGAGAGTTGTTAGCCTTTAGCTAACAACTTACCCGACTAGCCGTGGAACCTCGCTCATAACTACTTAGCTAACAACGTTAGCCTTTAGCAACTTTGCTAACGTTAGTTGTTTAGCAGTGATTTTCTGACGATACAAACGAGGGTATTGGTCATATAACATTATGGATTGTTTTCCAATCCGATGAGTTAGGTGGTGGGAAGATGGTGTTTTAGTGGAGCAAAAACCAGCTGCAACTTTGACGCTATCATGTTAAGTGAAGCCAGCCTTCCGTTTGTTTACCAACGAACGTTAACGTGACTAGAGGAAACTCTTTACATTTATCGACCCCGTTTTAACATTGGATGAAAAGTTGAGTTGGCAGAAAACCTGGAATTGATGTTTTTGGCGTGGAGAATACAGGGTCCTGGGCTAAATATGGATTGATTTACATGTAGGAAGTTGATCTAGCTAGGTCAGTACATCAAGGGTAACATTATGCTATTTAAAACATTCTGGCTTGCAGTGTGTTTTGTAGTGTCAGTGATAAATTCATCTGCCAGGCTGTGATGTGGGTTGCAGTTGCTTGTGTGTGTGTGTGTGTGTGTGTGTGTGTGTGTGTGTGTGTGTGTGTGTGTGTGTGTGTGTGTGTGTGTGTGTGTGTGTGTGCGCGCGCGCTGTCAAATGTATAGCCAGGCATGGTGTATGGTTCTGTGTGGTAGCTGAAATGACATTGATAAGAAGTGACATGAATGAGACCTGACCAGGCCTGGCCAGGGGGGGCTTTTCAGGCCAAAATGGCAGCAGCGCTATTGTCAAAGACCTTCAACCTCGGGTCTTGCATTCAATACTCTTTGGTGGCGCACACAGCTTGTGTGATGGTCTGACGGATTTGTGTTTTTGCATGAGGGGACTAAGGTTAGCTGTTGTTTTGGCCAATCATTGTGCTGATTGATCATTGCATTGCTATGGTGTCATAATTGTTGCTTTAGAGCTAGAGTTGTCTTAACTAACTTAATGTACATACACACACACACACACACACACACACCTATCTATGTGTGTGTGTGTGTGTGTGTGTGTGTGTGTGTGTGTGTGTGTGTGTGTGTGTGTGTGTGTATATATATACACAAGTACAACTCAGCACAGCTTTGGAAAATTCTAATTTACTTTAACTGAAATATCATTCTAGTTATGTGACCTATGACATTCAGGTAGAGCACAACTGGCAGCGCTGATGGACACGTTCGTGAGGGAGAAGCTATCTGAATGGCAGTTTGACAGCCTGATAGACCGCTTCAAAGGTAAGTTATTTTTTGTGAGACTTAATATTGCAGATGATAGAAGAGAGTCTCATCGTTCTTTGTGCGTGTTCGGTGTTTACATAGTAATATCACACAATGTTCTGTGGGCCTCGAGAAATCACTGAAAACGCTCTGAAACTCTGGCACTGGGAGCATCCATTCTCCAAAAGTGGCTGGCACTCAATGAGTTAACTAAAACTAAGAGAAAATAACTAGACACTACAATCTAATCTACACTATAAGGCGGCGTTCACACCCAAAGCGCGTCAGAACACTATGGAAATCATGTCAAGAGCGCTTCCATTGTGCACAAGACTAGTTATATTTGCTCTTTAATGATTCCCTAACCCTTTTCTCCTAATTACACACACCGCACTCTTGTCATTTTCAGTATTGCTTTTCCCCCCTGTTTTTCAGAGGAGGACGTGGATGAGGAGAGTTTCCTCCTGTTGGATGACAAGGCCATCGTCATTCTCGTTCCCAAAGTAGGACAACGCACGGCTTCTCTCCAAACATGGCCGCTTTCAAGCCACTGCGCCCTGAACACTGAGCTGTGTTTTCACCACATTTCTTGACCCATGTGTAGGCTATAAACTTTGATTTGCAACTGTTCGTTTTTAGTCATTTCACCAAGTAAATGTGTTGTGTTGAGAGCATTATTGAGAGAGATTAAAAGCAGCACAGAGTAGGCAATCAGGGCTGAGCAGTAAAACCTCTTTCAGTAAAAACAAGTTTGGTGATTCCTTCATGTGCTGATGTGGGGTCGTTTGAGAGTGAAAGCGCACTCAGTACTGCACATAATAGCGTTTCATTGCGACTTTTCACGGGCTGTTCTCACTATTACCATTGTACAATACATGCTGATCACTTGGCTGATCACTTCTGATAGTATAATAGCATCTGCCTCAGCGCGAGTTCTGCACGGTGACTCCCGGAGACTTGCGGTGCTCCATCCCCACGGAGCTTTGCTCGAGTATAAGAGCACCTTAAAGGAGAACTAACCCCCAAAACACTTTTTTTCAGCTTTTAACCAATATATATGACTTTGGGGGTGATGTGTGAAGAATTCTGGTCAGAATTTCCACATTTGACACCAAACTGTTGCCATTTTACCATTTGTATCATTTTTCAGCAGCAAATCTGGCATAAGCGCCCTCTAAGGGTGGAAGACTGCTTTTTTTTTCTCAAATGAATGGGAGATTTGGTACAACCTGACGTCAGGTTGTCCCCAAAGACTATGGGATTTCAAGATAATTACTCCCCTACCCCCCCTGTACCCTTTCGGCTCCTCAGAACTCCAAGCCTATTCTTATTGAAGTTTGCTCTTAAAATACTGAACCAAACGTCGTCAAAGTTGGCACATGTCTTAATTATAGTTAGTTTCCCGCTGAATGTGTCACTACTTTATTAATATCTTACCTGGATAAGCTCGAATGATGATGTATATATTATCAGTCCGAGTTGGAAGCAGCTGTCTCCAGCCCAGGCAGGCGGGAGCGGGCGGGAGAGAGTCGTACTGTAAAACCTCATGCACTAGCGCCAAGCTCCGGGGGCGCGCGCAGCCGAAGCTGGGCTCTCTCGGTGTGTCTGTGTGTGTATCAGTCCGAGTTGTAAGCACTGTCTCCAGCCCAGGCAGGCGGGAGAGAGTCGTACTGTAAAACCTCATGCGCGCGCAGCAGCAGCTGGGCTCTCTGTGCACAGTCTGACATTTCCGCGGCTATCAGTCCGACTTGGAAGCACTTTCTCTCGGCCAGTCAAACGGGAGAGTCTGCTCGCTCATGCACCCGCAGCAGCAGCAGCACACAGCAGCAGTGAGAGGCGGGGGCTTTCAACAGTCTGACATTTCAGCAAACAAATCTCGTCGCAGTTTAGCGGGAATGTAAGGTATAACGCTATACTACGACGTGACAACGTGACAAAGCTTCTCTAAACATATCGGCTAATATAATATCATCACTGTGTACAAGCAACGCCAACTTCTCAGGAAATGAAAGTCAGCAGAGCAGAGCAACTGGCTCTGTCTGTGTGTGTGTGCTCCGAGGAGGAGAAGAGCTCTGTCCTGCTCTGCCTGCGCCCTGAGAGGAAAAATCTGAGGTGTTGTAACTTTCAACAAGAATCACGAAAAGCCCCAAAACGCAAATTAAAAACGGATTTCATTGCGCGGTTTATCTCTAGTTAGACGAGGGAATTACGTGGAGAAATCTCGCATTGTGTTACCCCAGAGCGAGAGGTTTGTCCTATTGTGGGTGTGCTGCTGTTAACGAGCCCATGTCACTTTGCTCTCGTAACGTAATTTGACACCCTGCCATAGAGATACATGCAGAAAAATAATTAAATTTCTAGTTCGCCACTGAATTACCAAATTGATATAACTTTCAACCATTTTCAGATTTTCTGTTTCCATACAGACCAACAGCATTGGCTAGTTGTTGATATTTATAAAGATATTGCCCCTGTCAAATAAATTATTTTTGAGGCAGTAGGCAAACTGTAATGGCGTCGATTTCCGAAAAAGAATCTTGACTTGAACACAGCCAAAGAGTCCAGTATAGACAAGAGCATATGTCATTTCTTGTTTTTTTCCATAGGTATTTTCAAATCACTGTTCTAATACATATCTAGGGGGTAAGTCCTCCTTTAAGGAGGTAGGAGAGGAGCATTTGTTTTGTCCCCAGATTTGTTAAATTAAGTTTTTTTTTGTTGATTTGTTTGTTTATTGTAAACAAGGTAAGTGTTGAAGCTTGGTTGTCAGTAATGTGGGTTGGGATAGCATTATAAGTTGTTGGAACCATTAATTCCCTGTAGGCTAAGCGCGTGTCCCCCTTGGGGATTTGTGGGCTGTTTTAAAAGTAGTGCGGGGTGAAAACGGTTAGAGCATCCCTCTCCCCTTTCCCCTACGTCGGCTCGGGAGCGCGTCCCTGGCTCGAAGGGGTCGCAGTTTGCTGTTGCCTTTTCATCCCAAGGGGTAACGTATAGAGTTCTCTTCTCTATGCGAGCGCAGAAGAACCCACTGCCAGTAACCCCTGAAGAGTTTAGGGTTGAGATTTATATAGGGCTGGGGAGGTTCCATTTTGGTTGGTCTACCCCAATCTGGGTTATTGTTCTCAGGTTTTCAACACTGCTTGTTGTAGTTACTTGTTTTTTCACCCAAACTGTTGTTTTTTCAACTAGTAGGCTGCATTTAGTGTATTATGGCCTCTATTGTTAATGATTTTGTTGACTCTCCTTCAGTAGAGCTGTTAGAGCAATGCACGAAGGATCAGTTGTTGCTAATTGCTGAGCAGTATGGCATAGAAATAACTGATAAAAAACTGAAGGAGTCAATTAAAAAGTTTGAAAGCGGCTTTGTTGGGAGAAGGAGTTATTCAGCCTGTTGGGGGAGCTCAGTTTGAGAGTGTGTCTGTGGCGGCTGCCACTTTGACTTTTGAGCAGCAAAAATAACTTTTGTTGTTAAAACATAAATTTGAATTTGAGTTGCAAATAGAACGTGAAAAAATTCAACATGACAAAGAGTTGGCTTTAGAAGAGCTCAAGCAAAAAACTGAGCTGGCCAAATTGGATTTACAGATTTACAAGCTGGGTTTAATTCGAGATGGTAAACTATCTGGTTCATCTGATCCTGATGTTCTTGTTGAGCAGTCTGCTCCTACTTCATCTTTTGATGTGATTAGTAATTTGCGTCTGATTCCAAAGTTCAATGAGAAGGATCCCGAAACATTATTTTCCCCCTTTTCATGACATTATTTTCCAACATTCTTTCTGGATCCGATTCCGATACCTGAATTTGGATATCTGCCGATACCGATGTTATGCCGATACCAATATTTTTCTTGAATATACAGTATTGGCAAAGATTTGGACAATTACATTTTTTTTTTTAAATATACCTTGCAAAAAGCAGACAAAATTAAGAAAATATACAAGGCAAAAAAGGATACTATTATACATGGGCAAATTACGTGCTGGAATTGCATTTTTTTTTTTTTTACGATTCCGATCCGTGAATTAGTGCCAATATCGGCTACCGATATTGGATTGGATCGGCCCCAGATTCCCTAGTGACAACAGTAATTGATTTGATCTAGTACTCCAATGAGTAAGTTTCTGTTTCATCGCCAGATACTGCTGTGTTTCTAACCTTGGCTTTGATGGATTTTTAATGCCACATGCTACAAATCTAGTTTAATAATGGGATATACATGCTTCCGCTGCAGACAAGTAATACCTGGTCATGTGAAGGGTCTATTTGTTCACATGAGGGCAGTGCATGGCATACATTCTGCTTCAACATTCTTTCAATGCTGCTAAGGTGGTTGCAGGCGGACTTTTGAATACATTCAGTCTTTCAGAAGACATCTTCTTCAGCATCCTGTCCCAGAACAGCATTACAGCAATGAACAGCATCCCATTGGGGCCACAAGAGCATCTGTGCAGGGCCCCTCAGTTCCCAGAAATGTCGAAATGCAGAATGCAGACAGTTCAGATCCTTTAGAGCCTTCAACACAAGGTAATGAAGATGATGATTACTGGGATGAGTTGGAACCAGAAACCATAACAGAGCGAATAGCTCAGTTTTTGGCAAGTCTCAAGTCCAGATCAGCACAGACCTACAGTGCTGTCAGCTTTGTTGTCCAGCAGACATCAAGCTTGATTTCAGACATTGTCGGTTCACTCCAGAGGAAGACTCTCTCTCTGTTTAAACAATTAGGTCATAAGGATGTCTCTCTCTCTCTCTCTCTCCAAGATGGCTGCACGCAAGTCTCCCCGTCGGTCTGTCCAGTGATTTATGCTCATTATTTGGATCTTATTGTACTGATCGTTTAGTCCTGTGTCAAGTGAGCTATAGAGCTGAATTCTCTGTTAACAAAGCAGAACTCTCTAAAAGCTAAATCGGACTGCCTGCCCTGTTTAACGAGTCGCGGCTAGGCTAACCGCGGCTTGCCCTGCTAGCCTGCTGGCGTAGCTTCAGTGGCCACTGAGCTAACAGCTAGCACTCCATCTCTACAACAGCACACCTCAACGGTTAGTTATAGAGCTGAATTCTTTGTCATCAAAGCAGAACTCTCTAAAGTGAATGGAGTCCTTTCAGACTTATATGATGGCGAGTATTGCAAACAGCACTCTCTCTTCTACAGCAAAGTGTCTGTTCCGCTCGTTCTTTTTAACAATGACTGAGGCAGTCAACCCGCTTGGTTCTAAGGTTGTGGTGGTGCACAAGTTGGGATTCTTTTACTTAACAATCAAGAGTCTGCACCCAGAGCTTCTGTCAAAACTCTCGTCACACTTTCTGGTTGCAGTTTACAAGTCAGATGATGCCAAAACATATGGAATTGATAGTGTTCTGCTGCCAATCATAGAGGAACTTAGGGATCTTGAGGTCAATGGTATCTCCCTCAACACGCACCTCACTTCAAGGGTGAGTTGCGGTTTTCACTTGCCCAGTTGTGTGGGGACAATCTTGGCTTAAATGCCCTTCTTGGATTCACCGAGAGCTTCAACAGTCATTACTTCTGTCGCTTGTGCAAGGCACACAAGAGCATTACAAGGGCACAGACAAAGGAAGATGTTACCCTGATGAGAAATGAAACAAACTATGCTGAAGATGTTCGTCATGCTAACCTGTCAGAGACGGGTGTGAAGAGAGACAGTATTCTGAATAAGCTGTCCTACTTCCATGTGACACACAACAAAGTGTTGGATATCATGCATGACTTGTTGGAAGGGGTGGTGGGACCATATGAATTGAAGTTGACACTCCGTTCACTGATTGAGGACAAACACCTCAGCCTTGAAAAACTCAACTTCCGAATCACAAGTTTTGACTATGGCTTTCCTGATCTGAAGAACAAGCCATCTGTGATTGGGAAACATGAACTTAAAAATCCTGAAGGAGCTGTATCCCGATTTGCATCTTCATCCGAAGCACCACCTCATGGTGCACTATCCAAATGCAATTCTGAAGTTGGGACCCCTGATCCAGTTCTGGTCTATGCGATTTGAGGCCAAACATAGCTTTTTTAAGCGCATCAGCCACATCACCTGCAACTTCAAGAACATTTTCAAGACCATGGCGTTTCACCATCAGATGACACTATGCTACTCCCTTCTCTCTGGCTCTGTGTTCAGAAATTAAACCGAAGTTGGCCCAGGTCACAGCACGTTGCTTGCTCTAATGGATGGTTTTGGTGATGTACGAAGTGGTCTTGAAGATATCCCACCTTTTACTGAAACTTTTGTGCCAGCTTGGGTAAAGGTAAATGGCACACTATACAGGCCTGGCATGACGGTATTTCTGTCTTACGCTGCTGATGGTGAGCCACAGTTTGGTCTAGTAAAACATCTTCTTGTCTTGGATCACTCAGTCAAGCTTGTTGTCCAGAAGTGGGATACAGTAGGTTTTTATTTGCCTATGGTGTAACACCAACCACTCATGTGGTTGCTGTTGATCAAAGTTCTCTCCTGGACCATCACACACTCGATGCAGTGAAGTCCTACCAAGATAATGATGATTGCTTGTATGTTTCACTTACAGAGTCTTTTAAGACTGTTCTCGTCATCTTGACAGTCATGTGCCCTTTCTTGAAGAAAGATCCTTGTTGTTGTGTTTGTTTGTTTTGTTTGTTTGTTTTGCTAAAACAAAAAATAGCCCCCTCCAGGTATGTTGTGCATAAAGTTGAGGTGTGGTGTGTCTGAGGATGAGGTTAGGTCCCCGTCCATCCTGTCCATGTAATTTTTTTTATTATTTTTTAACTCAGTTGAGTATTGGTTCAGTTTACAGTGGAGTTAGGGAGTTGGATTTATAATGATGAGAAAGGGGTACAATTTGACTCAATACTTTAAAAAAGAATTACCCCATTCAGAAGTTATGTATGTCCCCAGCCACGGTTGATTGACATCGCTCATCTCTTGGGCCATTACATCGATTTTACATGGAGCCCCACACTAGTGACACAACTCTAACTCATCAGTCCTACCACACCTAAACTTTATCCACAACCTAAGTGGATCCTTAAAGATAGGACAGCCCAAACTCATAAGAACAGGGGGCAGTTAATTAACAATATGAAAGTAACAGCACAAGTTTATGGACTTAGAACAGGGGTTTTCAAAGTGGGAGGCGGGCTGAATCCTTTAATTATATTTATGACACTAGGTTGCTGTTCCCCACACCCCTTTAAGTCCTGCAGAGAGTCAGAGTTCAACAGAATCAGTGGAGACGGAGACTGTCGAACCAACACATCCTCTCACCCTGACTGTGCAAGTTTCTCCAACATTTGTAAGTATTGACTTTCTATGAAGAAAAAACTACATGGAAATGCATGCTACTATAACTGAAATATTCCGTTTATTTAGCAGAGTTAATTTCACTTGTATTTGGATTTACAATTGCTCAAGTTATTTGAAAATACTACAAAATGCGCTCTGCATTTTGTATTATTTATAGTGTAAATAATACAAAATGCAGAGCGCAGAGCTTGTCATTCTTTGATTGTGCCTCATTGTATTTTTTTTACAGGAAATTCTGAGGTTTTTGGAAGGCACTCTTGATGGGAAATCAGTATTAAACAGTTTGGATGAAGTCCCATCACCAGCAAGCAGAGAAAGCGACTTGTACGACTCCTTGTCTCCCACTTGCTGGAAACCAATGGCGAAACGTGAGTGAGCTATAAATTGGCCACACCAGCTGATTTCACTGACACTTTCTCACAGATAGTAGATACTGTGTCTAAAAGCTTGGAAGTAAAACAGGTGCAAGCAAGACATTGATTAGAACCCCAGACGTTAAGGCTTCCAGTTGGCTGCTTGTAAGGTTGACAAACTTCATCAACTGCTGTTGTCTACTTAACAGGCCCTCCACAGATATCAAGAAAGCACTTGCCACTTCTCGTTAACGCAATATCTCAGAAACTTCATGCAATTGCTTCAAATTAGGCTCAAACGTCCACTTGGACACAAGGATGAACTGATTAGATTTTGGTGGTCAAAGTTCAAGGTCACTGTGACCTCACGACCGTTCGTTTCATGCTCGTTAATGCAATATCTCAGGAACGGCTTGACGGAATTTAATCAAATTTGCCTCAAAGGTCCACTTGGACTCAAGGATGATTTATTTTGCTTGTTAATGCGATTTATCAGGGACTTCACAAAATGTTAGTTCATGGACATTTTGTTTAAGTCTGAAAAGTCATGAAAATCCATTGGTCAAAATGTGTATGAACCCTACAGGAGGGTTTGCAGGCCTATCTGGACTGTTTGCTTTTTACCTAGTGTGAAGCTGAACCGAACCAGCTGAAAAACTAAACAATGTCTCATTCTTGCATCTGGTCCAAACCAAACAGGACTATGCAGGTCTGAAAATGACCTAAAGCTCATAGACAAAGTGATCCATGTAATTCAACAGCAGCCATGCAAGATTAACACGTATTGATCATTTGTAACAGAAAGCACACTTTGTCTTTAATTTCGCTTTCTACAAGTGATCCGCTGTACAGAGGAGTGGCTTTGTGTGTTTACAAACTGAGTTTGTGCACTTGGCACCCTCTAGTGGTCAGGAATAGGGCTGTCACTTTTTCCCAAAATAAAGTTCGAACAAACTTTAATTGCCTGCAAATCGTTCGAATATATTCAAAGTTTTTTGGCTAATTAAAAAAACAAACAAAAAAAAAACAGGCCAGGCCACCGGGCATCAGCCCGACGTGTTAGCTTGGACGCTCACAGTCACAACACTGCCTCACAAACTTGGCTGCATCCAACTCCAGACAACTTTTCAGACCCTGCAGACAATCTTTCTCAGAAGAGACTAACGCGACAAATCTGGAGACTTTTTCTGACATGGGATTAACATTACCAGCAAGCAGCAGTTGGTTAATTTTGGTTCATAAAAAAAATCAAAAAAAAAAAAAAAAAAAAAATCGAACAGGTCAATTATACATTGGAACATGCCGTCCTCCCCCACATTCGAAGTTGAATTCGAATTTCGAATGAAAAGTGACAGCCCTAGTCAGGAATAGCTTAGTGCAGCTTTAAACGACTAGATAGCATTTTTTTTATAGGCACATAAAACAATAGTATGCTTGCACTTTATCATCCTTGTTCAACAGAATCTAGTTTGTCTCCAGAGGAACTGCTTGACATGGTTGACTGGTTGAAGGTCCATAAGTATCCAGTCTGTGAAGTTGAAGCTTTTATGAAGCAAACCGCTATCAGCAGAGGCAAGTGGATTCGCAGCAATGGGTCTAAAACCATCCCGGAAATCTTGACGGAGTTCCCCAGGCTTGTAGACAATCCAAGCATGGTAAGAATTTATTTTTGCTATTGTGGATTTATTTATTTTTTATTTACTGTCCTTGATGAAATATTGAGTTTTCAGAAATAGTCGTGGAGCAAGCCCATGAAATTTCCACCTACCAACATCTAACCGTTTTCAAGTTTACAAATTTGAAATGGTTAAGCTGTGATTATTTGAAGTGTGTATTCAGCATTTTGACTTCAAAGATATTACAGCTTACATCGACCATAAAATAAATTGACCTTTACTCGCCCTGAAAATTTGTGTACAGTAGGTAGCGGTTGAATATTACTGCCTGTCTTAAGATCAGTTTCTGCTGGTCAGTTTCACATCACCCGGCAAATGAAAGGGTAATTCTCAGTGCAGGCAACATGGAGGGAAGGTTAACTTTTTCCATTTCCACAGAACCAAGATCATTTATAATTACACTTAATATGCATGTCAGCGTCTAAAATCAAGTGGAGAAAAGATGGAATATTGATGATATTGTAACGTTGTCTATCGGGCCATCACAAATTGCCAGACTATTTGAAGGGATACGCCATTTTTTGAGATTTGCCATATTGCCGACAGTAAATGGAGAATGTGGATGCCTTTTAGGGCTGTCCCCGACGTATTGATTACTCGAGGTCATCTTCTACGTAAATGTGTCGATATGCTTAACGTGCATCGATGCATCATAATTAAGTGAAACAAAGATAGGTAATACAGTAGATACCTCCGTTCCAATATCAGATTTCAAAGTAAATGTTTTTAATGGCTTCTTTGTGTGTTAGGGTGTATTCACACCTATCTCGTTTGGAGCAGTTGTTCCGAAACAGAGAGCATTTTCCCCCTTGGTGCGGTTCGTTTGGGGGAGTGTGAACACAGCAATCGCACTCGGATGTGGGACAAAACAAGTGGACCGAGATCGCCAAGAAAGGGTGGTCTCGGTCCGCTTTAAATGAACTCTGGTGCGGTTCGTTTGTGGTGAGAACGTGATCCGACCTCGATCCGCCACAACTGCAGTAAACGGTGCGTATTTTTGGATAAACCAGCTGCCGTAGTCAGCTGCGCTGTCAGTGCGTAATGGCCTGATGTACGAGCATTTTTATCGTTTAAAAACAACATCTTTCAGATCCTGTTTTGGCGACTTGTGACTTGCATCGATAAACTTTGGGGGATTTTTGGATCATCACATCAGCAGTTTGAACTCAATCAACTTACCTCTGGTCTCCATTCAATAAATGAAAACAAGTCGTGGTAATCAGAGCCAGCCTTCTTTGTGATAAGATTGTCTGGTTCAATCAGACAATCAGACTGATTGCATGCCTTCCTCATGTCTGTTATTATTAAATTATTTATTAATATTTTATTCGTGACAGGACAGGTGTTCATATAGCCTATGTCTCGGCTAATCCTCGTCTCCGTGATAGTAGCCTAATAACAGAATTTGCGAGGGTCTTTGATCTTCTATCTCCAAATTCCCGATAGCCTAAATAGGCTAAATAAATACATAGGCTTACATAGGCTACATAGCCTACATTAATAAATAAATAAAGAACTTTCTCCCTCTCTCTCTCCCGATCCCTCCCTCTTTCTCTCTCTCTCTCTCTCTCTTCGCACAGCGCACGCCCGACATAGCCTACAATGTATAGGTCTAACAAAACGCATTCTTATAATCATAATAGGAAAATCTTAAATATTTTTTTCCATCCCGAGAGGCTATTAGCCTATCAGAGTGTCTGCTGGCCAATCCAGGAAGTTTGACAATACTATTTGGACCGTTTGATTTGTGGCTGTGTGAACACAAACGAACGAAGGCACAAATGCAACAATTGTATCAATTAAGTACCTGAATCGGAAAAAAGCAAACGACCTACAGGTGTGAATACACCCTTAGACTTGTGTAGAATGGCTTTTATTTCGTGATGTCATCTATCACATGATTGTGTTATTCCCAACTCCCAAGTGACAGAGACAGGACAAGCTACAAAACATTGTCTACGATCATGTGGGAGTATTTTAGACCGAGACCCAACAATGTGCACTCTGTAACATTAAACTCCACAAATTGGAAATTAAGTAAACGTAGCGTTATGTCCATACACACGGAGCGCGCCTCATATTAGGATTATCGCCCAGCCTTACCTTCATATAATTTCTTCAAAAACTGTTCAACTTACATTTGTTTCTCATGTTTTCAAAATGTATCAGATATCACAAGACTTCCAGCAGCTTCAACCTGAGGCAGCGGGAAAACTTTTTGAGAACTGGGCTACTGTTGGTGACGGAATCCTTGCATATGCCCAGCGAGAGGGTTGGATGACATGACACCAGGTAAGCTAGTGCTGGATGATATGACACCAGATAAGCTATTTCATATATATATATATACACACACACACACACACACACACACACACACACACACACACACACACGTACATATATATATATTTATATATATATGAAAAGTCACAAATTACACCTCAGAAATATCAATTGTTATATAGCATATTATCTAAATGTTAATGCAAATCTATGTATTATGCTCAAATTGTTTAGTTGCTAAAGGTGAGGCAGCTTTAAAGGTCCTGCCAGCTCTACTTCCCCCATCCTCCTACAAGAGCGGAGGAACAGTCTTCAGACCCACCACTGAGGAATCGAGGAAGGCATTTATTAACGTGAAACCTGTAAGTCTTCTTTTTCTACTTCAATAAGGGTAGTTTACTGCTTGATAACTATGAAGATAGTTCATGGCCAGAATGTTTGAAAGGGACACTTAAAGGACTTGACATCTTACATCGACATTTTACATGGACAATACCCCACGGACATTATACTACCTAACCACCCCCCCCCCCCATTATATGTCATGTTAGTGGACTTTCACTTTGGACTTCCTAATTTATAATTTGAGATTGTTTTTCTGTCTGCTCCACCCACTGCTATTGATGTGGTCGCTGGGCTGCATAAGTCAAATTCCTTGTTTAATATGATTACTCACAATGGCTATTAAAATGAATCTTGAATTAAACAAATAACGTGAATGTTAGCCCCAGATACACTGAGCCATCGGTGAACATCTGACACCCTAGTTTCTGTGTTGTGGCTTTTCTGGCTGATACTACGGGCTGTCAGTGAGAGAAATCAGTCTCTGTCTGGTCAGCAGCTTAAAGGGATCATTCAGTTTGTTTGTAGTGGGGTCCTATGAGGTACTCTCATACAGTCAGTGTACTGGGTAAAGCACTCTGGATGCATCACACACCGAGATAGGAGAACTGCACTCCAGCCGCAACAGGCACAGAGAGCTGTCTGCTGAGTGTGAAGGGGGCCATGAGCAAAAACGTAAAAAAACAACAGAAAAAATACATGAAATGCTTCCATACTGCTCACCTGGCATAATGCAAGTCTCCACAAGCCCTGAGATGCCAAGTTGACTAGAAAAGATGTAATTTACAGTACACCCTGTATTTTAGCTGAAATCGTCACTGTAGCAAGGTTGTACCCTAGTTGTTAGCTGTTAGCTCCAGTGATGATTTCAGCTAAAAACGGGCTGGAGTGCAGTTCTCCTATCTGGGTGCAGGATGCGCCCATAGTACTTTACCCAGTACACTGACTGTATGAGAGTACATCATAGGACCCCACTTCAAACAAACTGAACTATCCCTTTAAGCAAATCAATGCATGAGAAGAGAGGGCACGCTCAAAACATTGTTAATTTTTTAACTTAATCTGTTTTGATCATTCCAATTCATGGATATTTAATCATTAATTAACAGGTCGGGACCAACATGGTAGAGTACCTGCAAGAGGCAGAGACCAATCAGCCATTGCCGCACATTCTATCCCTGGGGAATGACCTGACAACAAGCCAGGTATACACCATCATTTCAGGCCACGGCATCGAAGCAGGGTCGTTGCTGGAGGCCGTCGATGTCTGCTTCAAGGCCTACTTTGTATTTGACGTAAATTAACCAAAGCAGTGCCTCCCCACCTGGGAGTTCATCCAGCAGTATGGCAACCATTTTAGGGCGTCCTCGTCCGTCAGAGTATAGGCTATCGTTCCTCAGTCTAAGCGTTGTCAGTTGTCATGTCTCCTATAGTAAACCATGTCGAGTGTGCTCTGAAACACCTTCAGTCCTCACACAAAAACGCTGTCATTCTTCCTGCATTACTATTTCACTCCTCACGCATCAGTCATCGCACAATACGGCGTCACTCGTCAATCATCAGTCATCACTCGTCAGGCATCACTCCTCACATCTCACACGAAAACGTTGTCATTCCTCCTGCCTCACTTATCACTCAAACTAGCTGTCAGGCATCACTCCTCACGTCTCACACAAAAACGTTGTCAATCCTCCTGCAGACTAGCTGTCAGGCATCACTCCTCACGTCTCACACAAAAATGTTGTCGATCCTCCTGCAGACTAGCTGTCAGGCATCATTCAAACTAGCTGTCAGTCATCACATGAAAACGCTGTCATTCGTTGTTTTTGGTTGTTCTTCCGTGTGTGATGGGGAAACCGCAAGAATGCCTCTGTGAAATGAGCAACAATTTCTTACAACTTCACTTTCGGTTGAGTGATTTTGATTAGATTAAAGTAGTAATCCATGAGACCCAACAGAATTAACATCGTAACACTAAGAGGAACATCTAGTTTAATAATCAAAGATTAAACTAGATGTTCCTGTTATTGTTACTATGTTAATTCTCCTCCCACACAGAATTAACATAGTAACACTAAGAGGAACATCTAGTTTAACCCATTGGTACCTGATAAAAAGCGGAAATATTTTCGGGTGGCCATATATTCAAAGCGGAATTTTTTTGGGGTCACGCGGTTTGCGGTCTTAAAGGGATACACACACAAATGAGGGATATACATGCAAATGCTGCATCAGGTATCAATGGGTTAATCTTTGATTATTAAACTAGATGTTCCTCTTAGTGTTACGATGTTAATTATGTTGGGTCTCATGGATTACTACTTTAATCTATTGTAAAAAAAATAAAAACGCCTTTATTTTGAAGGCAAAATCACCCGAAAGTGAAGTTGTAAGAAATTGTTGCTCATTTCTAGCCTGGGTAAACCCAGCCCCCACGTGACCTGCTCTCAGACAGACCCTGCTCACTAGTCTAGTGAGCAGGGTCTGAGAGCAGGTCACGTGGGGGCTGGGTTTACCCATGCAGGCTAGCTCATTTCACAGAGGCATACTTGCGGTTTCCCCATCACACACGGAAGAACAACCAAAAACAACGAATGACAGCGTTTTCATGTGATGACTGACAGCTAGTTTGAGTGATGCCTGACAGCTAGTCTGCAGGAGGATCGACAACGTTTTTGTGTGAGACGTGAGGAGTGATGCCTGACAGCTAGTTTGAGTGATAAGTGAGGCAGGAGGAATGACAACGTTTTTGTGTGAGATGCGAGGAGTGATGCCTGACGAGTGATGACTGATGATTGACGAGTGACGCCGTATTGTGCGATGACTGATGCGTGAGGAGTGAAACAGTAATGCAGGAAGAATGACAGTGTTTTCATGTGAGGACTGAAGGGGTTTCAGAGCACACTCGACATGGTTTACTATAGGAGACATGACAACTGACAACGCTTACTCTGACGAAGTAAGGAGGAGGATGCCCTAAAATGGTTGCCGTACAACAGGCAGTCTATCAGATTGCTGGACATGAGTCCTCCTCTGTCAAATTTTTGAGGACAACGATTTATCTTGCCCACACTTAAGGTCTTTGCACACACAGTCCGTTTTTTTATCATTTCTTTTTTATGCTCTACTTTTAATCTTTTAAAGACAGGCCAAACAGCTTCTGTGTTTAGAAATGAACCCGAAGCTGGCCGAGGTCACAGCACTTTTCTTGCTGTAATCAATAGATGGTTTTGGTGATGTACAAAGTGGTCTTGAAGATATCCCACCTTTTACTGTACTTTTGTGCCAGCTTGGGTAAAGGTAAATGGCACACTGTACAGGCCTGGCATGACATTATTTCTGTCTTACGCTGCTGATGGCAAGCCACAGTTTGGTCTAGTGAAAAATATTCTAGTCTTGGATCACTCAGACAAGCTTGTCATCCAAAAGTGGGATACAGTAGGTGTCGAGAGGCATTTCTTTAAAGAAAAATACGGAGTAGATGTGCAAGAAGCCTTTACTGTGGTTTTTTTTGTTTTTGTTTTTTGTATGTGTGCAGTGATTCTCTTGATCTTTTTCATACTAGGGAAACTGGAAATATATTAAAATATTTAAGAATAAAGGGTCTCAATGAAATATGTCACGTTTAGCGTAAATTGTCACATAACCAGAGCTGTTAACTTACTGGTTGCCCCAGGCGAAGAGCTTGGCTGCATCAAAGCTCGCAAACAAAAGGTTATTAAAGTTAAAGATAGGACAAAGACTTTTGGCACACATAATCTTGAAGGTGTCTAGTTTTGATATATGCCTTTGCAATTACTTAGCTTTGTTCAGTGTGGTCATACGCAACAATAGTGACCGGTGGGATAACACAGTGCCTCTAGGGATACACATACTTATACACATACATTAGGGATGGGTCATGATTTTCAAATGTATGTCAGCCACGCCAACAATGGTTTGTCAGAGGAGAACAATGTCCAGACGGCGCCAGCCTTCACCAATGCAGTGCGACTCTACCGCCAATCTCATGGGCACTACATCACCTAAGACATGACATGTCATATTGTCGCAGATTCTGTCTAACCTGGTGATGGAGGGTCTTTTCCTCAATTTGAGGGAGCTCATCTCCCTTGACTGAAAGGCAAGAAGAGAGGCAGAGGAACTGGATGCTCATCAGTGACACGATGTAAAGCCTGTTGCAGCACCAGGGCCAAGCCCAGTACAAGGCTGTGGTGCAGCGGTGTGAGGCGGGATGTCCCATGCTGCAGGCCTCCATATGAACAGACATGGACCAGATCATCACCACCAAGGAACATGTCACCAACAAGATGTGAGCGGTGGTCCACCCCAAGGCAGAGAAGCTGCTGAAGGTGAGCACCCAGACCTACAGCAGCTCCACCCTGGATGCCATGATGGAGGCGACCAGCCAGGGCTTCTCCGAGATCTACCATTCTTTCTTCAGGGAGCTGGTGGACATGAGCAAGAACATCCTCAACAAAGGCACCAAGGAGAATGCAGAGTTCCGGGGACCCCTGGTGGTCCCCGGACCCCACGTTGAGAATCACTGTTCTTTCATTTATTTATTATTATTTATATTACTATTATTTATATTATATTTTTTTACATTTTATTTATTATTCTTTGCAATTAAGTTGTGTTATGTTTGTTTTATCAGAAGTTCCATGTTCGTTTCCTCATTCACTCAGACATTCGGACACTGACACTGTATTTGTTAATTGTCTTTTACACACTAGCATATATATATATATCTATATATATAGATATATATCTATATATCTATATATATACACACATATATATATACATATAACATATACAGTATGTTATATATTATATATATATATACATGTTATATATATAAATATATATATATATAGATATGTTATATAATCACATATATACATATATGTGTGTGTGTGTGTGTGTGTGTGTGTGTGTGTGTGTGTGTGTGTGTGTGTGTGTGTGTGTGTGTGTGCGTGCGTGCGCGCGTGTGTGTGTGTGTTAGGGATGGCCATTTTAAGTAATTTAAATACTTGAGTACTCTTGTTCTATTATGAATGAGTAACCGAGTACTCCCGCCCATCCCTAATATATACACATATATATATATATATATATTCATTTATTTTTGTATTTTCTACGTTTATGTTTCATCTTTTACAATAATGTTGTGTTATAATGCACTGTGTTTTATCAGAAGTTCCATGTTTGTTTCATCATTCATTCAATATTCGGAAATACCACAGTCAATATCCCACAGTTAGAGCCACTCACTGTGTGAAGCAAAAAAGGGGCTTTAAGCATCAAGTACTTGTTGATAATTGATTGTCTAAATGCTCATTTAATTTGTTTGAATGCTTACAATTTATGACATTGCTACTCAGGTGTTCCATGAGCTACAAACTTTGCATAAGGTGAGTGAGTGAATGAATGAATCTGAACAGGTTGATTGCCTACTTTATTGTTTACATGATGTTGCCTTGTGTACTAATAATAATGCCCTGTTTGAATGTATTCCATGAGCTGCTGTTACCTACCTCCTTTGTATAAGGTGTGTGTGAGAGAGAATCTAAACTGATTGTTTCTATAATGCAGTTTGAAGGTGTTCTAGAGCTGGTACTGTTACCTACAGCTTTTCGATGTCACTAAACTATCTGTTGGTTTATTAATTAAATGCACATTTACAATGGCTTCTCTTTGTATAGTGTGTGTTTGTATGGGGAGTTATTATACATTATGACTGTAGACTAGGGACTATAGGGGACTGTAAAACTCAACTTTTTGCTATGAACCTGAATGCCTCAATGTCCAAACCATTTTTCAAAATGTGCGGGTGTGAAATGGTGACATTCCTCAGTTGTGGATCAGGAGATGAAATGAGATGGTAGTCGGTGAGGATCTCTTGTGTACGACCAACAACTTTCTCCATTGTTGGATGTTCAAATACAGAAAAAGGTTGGATATTATTCCTCAAATACATTACACAATGATAATTATATAGTATTTATTATTATTATTAAAGTAGCACAACAATAGCCCAGGGTATGGCTAATATATAACCCAGCAATAGGGTTAATGTAACTCACTAGGTGGGTCAATTGGACACTACAGCAAATAGCCCAATGTATGGCTAATGTATAACCCAGCAATAGGGTTAATGTAACTCACTAGGTGGGTCAAAGGGACACCACAGCAAATAGCCCAATGTATGGGTAATATAACCCAGCAATAGGGTTAATGTAACTCACTAGGTGGGTCAAATGGACAGCACAGCAAATAGCCCAATGTATGGGTAATATAACCCAGCAATAGGGTTAATGTAACTCACTAGGTGGGCCAAATGGACACCACAGCAAATAGCCCAATTTATGGGTAATATAACCCAGCAATAGGGTTAATCTAACTCACTAGGTGGGTCAAATGAACAACCCAGTATTATGGGCTAAATAGTAAAACCCAGCACTTGGGCTGAAACAGCCCACCATGTGTCCTGTCCAATAGTGACCCAGGGGGGGGGGGGGGGGGGGGGGGTTACGGTTGGGTTGTTTTTTAGCCCAGTAGTTTTAAGAGTGTAGTTGGATGATGATGGCGATGAAGACGCGTTCATTCCAGTCCGTTGTACAATACTAGGCATGTTCAAAACTGCCTGTACCTACCCTCTTGTGTGTAGGCTACTAAGTACTATCTCACCGGTTTAAACTGCCTGTACCTAGCCTCTTGTGTGTACTAAGTACTATCTCACTGGTTTAAATAAGCAATTTGATACTTTCCGTTTTTGCTGAGCAGGCATTTATGTTAAAAAAATAATAACCGCCTGGCTCAATTATGCCCAAATGGAAATAACCGCCTGACTCTAATTGCCGCCGGGTCTTACTTTTACCGCCGGGTCCAAATTGATTTTGCATTATAAGCGCCCGGGCCCTTATTGGCAGTTTTACGGTATATATATATGTGTATATATATACAGTGGTAGACGGATCAATAAGCGTGTTTTACCGCAACGCGGCGTTACTTCTGTTTGCCGTTAATATGTGGTATCAAAGTGGGACACTAGGGGGCGGCAGCGCACAACTACCTACAGTACAGTATATGCAGCGCACAGCGCACACACACACTGACACAGCACAGCGGTGATCAGAGAGAGACAGACAGAGAGAGAAATGTTATGAGCCAGTAGGCTCATGTATTTATTTATTTAGTTATTTATTTTGTTTATAATACTCATTTGAGAGAGATAAAATGCAGGACCTTATCACGTCATAAGATTTAATCGAATCACATGCACGCACGCGCGCACACACACACTTGCTCAGCATATTCCTGACGTGCTGAGGGCATGGAGGGAAAATTAATCAGTGATATTGTTTTATGAAAAGCAAATTAACAACTTTAAACAAGTGACATTTGTGCATTCCTGCTGAATATTCTACATCCCTTAAAGCAATAGCCTATAATAGAGAGAAGTCTGTGATCAGAGAGAGACAGACAGAGAGAGAAATGTTTTTAATTAGTCTTCAGTCAGTTCCATGAGTCTCTACTCTCTTTTTTCATAAATTAAGTAACCGGGCTTTATTTATTTATTTAGGCCTATCTATTTCTTTATTTGTCTATTTATTTGTTGTTGTTTTTAACTGTTGTTTTAGCTGGCTATAAATCGCGCGCACGCACGCACGCACACACACACACACACACACACACACACACTATAAATACAGAGAGAGAAATGATTTTAATTAGTCTTCAGTCAGACACACACACACACACACACACACACACACACACACATGAAACACCGATCGAAACCTGAAACCTGTGCGAATCAAAGTCCATTGTCTCACATTTTCGCACGTGCCCCGCCCGTGACTGCCCACTGGATTGTAATCAGGGGTGAAACATTGCATCCCAAGTGTCTAGTGATTACACTGTAGCTACTGTAATCACTGTTCCTTGATATTAAGTGCATGTGGCTTGCGATGGGGGTGGAAAGGTACACTCTGCTTTGTCTGTGAAACCTGCCTAACCTGGGGGGGGGGGGGGGGGGGGGGGGTGCAGGCTGTTTTTTCAACAGTGCAATAGAGTGTGTGTGTGTGCACGCGATTTATAGCCAGCTAAAAAGAATGTTTTATTATTATTATTATTATTATTATTATTATTATAGCAGGTGAGTCAGTCAGCCTTATTTAAACATTTTAAGGCAGAATATTTATGTCTCTCCCCTTGATTAAGGTGTAGGCTATGGGAGTTATTTATTTTGTTTATAATAAAACTGATATTTATACACACACACACTGGCACACAAAGGCATATAACATCAGGCTATATATATGTAGGCCTATATAATTATGATGAGTGTTTTACTAAAGTGTAGTGTACAAATATTGGCTTGACACACAGCAGAGTCTCAATGCAAACACGTTTATTGTAAGTTTTACAATATTGTAGCGAATCAGCAGTACACATACAGGGGTGAGCATTGGTAGTGTCTCGACTGCAGATAGGAACTGATGTGTGGGAGTGTTGTATTGGGGAACACTATGCTGTGGGGATACTTCCGGAGTGAACTGAGCATGCGCGTCAGTCTACACACACTACTAGAAGGGAAAGCTGCTAGCTTTGAGCGTGACAACCGCTGAGAGTTGTAATATAACTAACTGTGAATAAAGACCCTTGTACCATCAAGAAGCCTCTGCCTCATGAGATACCGGGAACGTTACACTGGCGTCAGAAGTTTAAACTGTGAATATTGCCTCCAGATTTGGCGAAATGGTTAACAAGTTCCTGAAGAAAGAGCGCAAACGACTCAATCGGGAGGCGGGAAAGGCAAGAGCCGGGGCAGACTACCAGCCGGCCGAGGAGGAAGATGTCTGGGTAGACGCAGCTGCTACCACAGAGAACCAAGAGGGAAAAACAGCAGAAAGCCTGGGGTTGGTGAAGATAAAATCCGAACCAGACAGAGCTATCACCGTAGCCACGGAAGCTAGCCCGCGGCCCAAGGGAGCTAGCAGGCAAGCTAGCGAGGCGGGAGAAGGAGCGGAAGAACCGGGACCGGTGAGAGTGAAGATCGAGCGGGTTGACATTGCCGCTGTAGCCATGGAGGCTGTGCCACAGCCCAGCGGAGCCAGCCTACGGCCCGAGGACAAAGACGGGGCACGGGTCGAGGCGACAAAGGACGGCGAGCGGCGAGGAAGAAAGGAAATCACCCCGCCAAAATTCAACGGTAAAGGCGAGTGGGAGGCATACTGCAAGCAGTTTGCAGAGGCTGCAGATTGGAATGGCTGGACGAGAAGGGAGAGAGCCAGCTACCTCGTGATGGCCCTCGAGGGCGAGGCTACGGCGTGCGTGTCGGCAATAGCTGATACAAAGGACTTGGATGTGGTGATGGGGGTCCTGCAGAGACGTTTCGGCCGATGTGAGGAGCAGGCCATCGTAGCCGCGGAACTGTGTAACAGACGCAGACGACAGGGTGAGTCGCTACGTGCACTGGCAACGGACATTGAGACTCTCAGCCGGCGCGCATACAGCCAGCTACCGACGGAGACGCTGGATGGGCTAGCCCTAAGCTACTTTGTCCAGGCCATCGAGCCACGGAGCCTAAGCCAGAAGGTAACGCTGGGACACCCGAAAACATTGGGAGCAGCGCTGGGGCTGGCACTGGAGATAGAGACAGTAGAAGGCTGGGACAAGAGCAGCGGCATAATGGAGGCCGCCCCAGTGGTGAGAATGGCAGCGGAGAGCCAGTTACAAGAAGAGCCAGCGTGGAAGACGGCCTTGGCAGAGCAAAGCAACACGGTGAAAGAGCAAGGCGACAGGGTGAAAGAACTGTCCGAGTCAGTACAACAGCTGACAGAACAACTGCTCCGCAGAGCGACCCTGCAGCCCAACCCCGCTCGGCAGCCCACTCAGCGGAACAACAGCTGGGCCAGAGGGAACATGATCTGCTGGGGATGTGGACGCCCCGGGCATCGGGAAGCAGACTGCCGCCGGAGAGCGTGGAACCAGGGAAACGGCACAGGGCCCGTCCAGATGGGGCGAGACGGGTCTACGATGCCACAGTCCCCGTAGCCACGTCATCGCAGGAGGGGGCCCACCGACAGCAACGGGGAGGTGGGGCTCCGCCGGGCCCCGAAGTAGACGACATCGCCGGAGCTGTCAACATGCAGAGCGGGCCGCGCGCGATGAACGGCTGCCATGTTCCAGTCTACCTAGAGGGGAGATACTGCGCCGCCCTGGTGGACACGGGGTGTACGGCAACGCTGGTGAACGTCAACATGATGCCCGAGGGGACGCGCCTGGAGCAGCCAGCAGCACAACTGCTAAGAACAGTATCCGGTGAGTTGATGCCAATGAGGGGGAGGGGACACGTAATGATAACAGTGGGGGGACAGACAGTGGACTTTCCGGTGTGGGTGGTAGAAATGACGGGACCCTGCATCCTGGGGGAAGACTACTTGACGCTAAACAAATGCACAGTAGACCTAGGAAAAAGCACATTGACATTTGCAGGGGGGCCAGTAGTCCAGATGGGCCACCCTCCCACCGTTCCAGAGGAGAGAGCTAATGTAAATAACATCACTGTATATCGCGTCACCGTAGTGCATGAGCCCCACCCAGCAGACCAAGCCCCACCACAAAGCCCCACCCCTAGCCCACCTCCAAACACTTGCCCTCAGCCAGCGCAACAGGCAGAGGGGGAGAGAGAGAGGTTAGAGATGCTCAGGGGATTGCACAAACGCCAGAGCGAAGGGTTAGAGACCCAGCAGAGCGATGAACTGTGGAGGGTACTAGAGGAATATAAAGACATTTTCGCCATGTCAGATGATGAGCTAGGCTGTACCCACCTGGTGGAACACGAAATAGACACTGAGGGGGCGCGACCCGTCAGGTCATACCCCCGTCGGGTCCCAGCAGCGAGGAGAGAGATAGCGAACAAAGCTGTAGAGAACATGCTGCGGGCGGGGATCATTGAGCCATCAGACAGCCCGTGGGCGTCAGGGGTAGTGCTGGTGAGAAAGAAAAATAGCCCCAAAATGCGATTTTGTGTAGACTATAGGGGGCTGAACAAAGTGACGAAAAAAGACGCATACCCGATGCCCATCATCGAGGAACTGTTAGACGCCGCGGGAGAGTCATCCTGGTTCTCATCCCTAGACCTCCGTAGCGGGTACTGGCAGGTGCCCCTCCTAACAAATGCCAAACAAAAGACCGCCTTCCGCACAGAGAAGGGGCTGTGGCAGTTTCGAGTACTCAGTTTTCGGGCTGTGCAACGCACCAGCAACGTTCGAGAGGTTAATGGAGAAGCTGCTGGGAGACATTCCCCGATCCGAATGCGTCGTGTATTTAGATGACATCTTGACACACGGGGGCACGTTCCAGGCAGCAGTGGGGGCGTTACGAAAAGTCCTGCAGAAGATAGCAGAGGCGGGTCTAAAGTTACACCCAGACAAGTGCCACTTCCTGAAGAGGAGGGTGGAGTTCTTAGGGCATGGCATCGGCGCGGGGGGCATTCGCACCCTGGAAGAGAAGACTCAGGCGGTCATGGAGTGGCCCACCCCCAGAAACAAAGGCGAACTCGAGAGCTTCGTAGGGCTAGCCGCATACTACAGGAAATTCGTGAACGGGTTTTCTAAAATAGCGGAACCACTGTTCAGGCTAAAAGAGAAGAACGCAGACTTCCACTGGACGACAGAATGCCACCTAGCCTTCAAAGCCCTCAAGAAAGCGCTGACCGAGTCTCCGGTGCTTAGAGCACCAGACCCCGCCCTGCCGTTCCTACTAGACACTGATGCCAGCAATGGGGGTATGGGGGCCGTGCTGTCCCAGGCGGGGCCGGACGGGGAGCGGGTGGTGGCGTACTATAGCAAAACATTCGATAAAGCAGAACGTAACTACTGCGTCACCCGCCGGGAGCTCCTCGCCGTAGTAGAAGCACTACGACACTTTAGATATTACCTCCTGGGACAGCCGCGGTTCACCATACGGACCGACCACTCGGCGCTGCAGTGGCTATGGTCCTTCCGAGAGCCGGAGGGACAAGTGTGCCGCTGGTTAGAGAAAATGGCAGACTACAACTTCACGATAGAACACAGGGCAGGGGCGCGCCACGTCAACGCAGACGCCCTGTCACGACGACCCTGTGCAGAGAGAGGGTGTACGTACTGCGAAAAGAGAGAAGGAAGAGAGAGAGAGCTCCAAGAGGAAGCTAGGATCTGCCCTAACCACACGGGGGATGGACCAGTGTGCAGGACGCTGGGGGTGGCAGAGGCAGCGGATTGGAGGGGCCACCAAGAAAACGACAGGGAGCTGTCACCAGTACTGCAATGGGTAGAAGAGGGCCAGAAGCCGCCCTGGGAAGAGGTGGCGGGGGCCACCGACACAACCAAAGGGCTGTGGGCGGGGTTCGACACCCTGAGATTGAGTAACGGAGTGCTGATGAAGTCCTGGAAGGAGCCAGCGACAGGAGAGCATAAGTGGCGGAAAGTAGTGGCGACGACGTTGAGGGAGGAGGTGTGCAGGAGCTGCCATGGAACTGTAGGGGCTGGGCACTTTGGGGTAAACAAAACCCTCCGCCGCATCAGACAAGGCTTTTATTGGGGGAGGATGGGGAGAGACGTACAGGACTTCTGTCGACGCTGCGACCTCTGCGCAGCGTACAAAGGGCCGTTAGACCAGTCTCGCGCCCCGCTCCAACAGCTAGCAGCAGGAGCCCCCATGGAGAGGGTAGCGGTAGACGTGATGGGACCTTTCCCCCGCTCAGACAGTGGAAATAAGTACGTCCTGGTCGCCATGGACTATTTCACAAAATGGCCAGAGGCGTACGCACTACCCGACCAGGAGGCGGGGACGGTGGTCGACGCACTAGTAACCGGCATGTTCAGTAGGTTCGGAGCACCAGAGACCCTACATAGTGACCAAGGGAGAAACTTTGAGTCACGAGTGTTCGCCACCATGTGCGAGAAACTGAACATTAAAAAGACACGGACCACAGCATTGCACCCCCAGAGCGATGGCCTTGTAGAAAGATTCAATCGAACGCTGAAAAAGCAGTTGGCCATCCTCACGGAGGAGCACTAGAAGGACTGGGACACGCACCTGCCTCTCATCCTCATGGCCTACAGATCCGCCACACAAGAGTCCACCTCCTGCACACCAGCTCTGCTCATGTTAGGTCGAGAACTGCGGACACCAGCAGAAATGGCGTTCGGCAAGCCACCAGATGCACTGGACGCTCCCCCAGGGCGAGAGTACGCCAGGAGGCTACAAGATCGCTTAGAGTCCGCTCACCACTTCGCTCGGGACCAGCTAGAGAAAGCAGGCATGAAACAAAAAAGGAATTATGATGTGAGGGCAAAGGGAAACCATTTCCAGGGGGGGGAGTTGGTCTGGGTGTACACACCCCAGAGAAAAAAAGGGCGTAGCCCTAAACTGGACTGTCACTGGACAGGCCCATGCAGGGTCATGGAGAGAATGGGGGAGGTGGTGTACCGAGTGCAGATGCCACTTGGTGGCAAGAAGGTACTCCACCAAGACAGGTTGGCCCCATACCGGGGGGGGTGCACCTTTCCCCCAGATCTCGGCCGCCCGGCGGTTTCACCTAGACCGGCTGAAAGAAGGACTCTGTTTCCACAGAGAGGGGCGTCCGGCTATGACCGGGCGGGCCCCACTCAGGGACGTGAAAGCCCAGAGACACTGCAGGTGGGATCAGCCCCGCAGACAGATTCACAGAGACTAACACGGCCACGGAGAGAGCCAAGGGCTCCAGGACGATTCAACAACTTTGAGTTGTATTATATGTGTAAAAAAAAAAAAAAAAAAAAAAAGAGAGGAGATGGTGGTTGGAGATGTTGAAATGTTGTAACAGAAAGTAAAGGATGTGCATGACATGAGAGATGTGGGGAAGTCTGAGAGTGCAACATAAAATGTGGTTGGAAAGAAAAAAACAAACAAACAAAGAAGCTGTTAAAAAAAAAAAAGATGTTTTGGTACAAGGGGGTGTGTGATGTGTTATCAACGTGGGCGTTGACCTTATTGTTGGGCGGGGAGTATGTAGCGAATCAGCAGTACACATACAGGGGTGAGCATTGGTAGTGTCTCGACTGCAGATAGGAACTGATGTGTGGGAGTGTTGTATTGGGGAACACTATGCTGTGGGGATACTTCCGGAGTGAACTGAGCATGCGCGTCAGTCTACACACACTACTAGAAGGGAAAGCTGCTAGCTTTGAGCGTGACAACCGCTGAGAGTTGTAATATAACTAACTGTGAATAAAGACCCTTGTACCATCAAGAAGCCTCTGCCTCATGAGATACCGGGAACGTTACAATATAATCAGTGATATTGTTTTATGAAAAGCAAATTAACAACTTTAAACAACAAGAACCACGGGCTTTTTATTTGTTGTTGTTTTTAACTGTTGTTTTAGCTGGCTATAAATCGCATGCACGCACACACACACACACACACACACACACACACATGAAACACCGATCGAAACCTGAAACCTGTGCGAATCAAAGTCCATTGTCTCACATTTTCGCACGTGCCCCGCCCGTGACTGCCCACTGGATTGTAATCAGGGGTGAAACATTGCATCCCAAGTGTCTAGTGATTACACTGTAGCTACTGTAATCACTGTTCCTTGAGATTAAGTGCATGTGGCTTGCGATGGGGGTGGAAAGGTACACTCTGCTTTGTCTGTGAAACCTGCCTAACCGGGGGGGGGGGGGGGGGGGGGTGCAGGCTGTTTTTTCAACAGTGCAATAGAGTGTGTGTGTGTGCGCGCGATTTATAGCCAGCTAAAAAGAATGTTTTATTATTATTATTATTATTATTATTATTATTATAGCAGGTGAGTCAGTCAGCCTTATTTAAACATTTTAAGGCAGAATATTTATGTCTCTCCCCTTGATTAAGGTGTAGGCTATGGGAGTTATTTATTTTGTTTATAATAAAACAGATATTTATACACACACACACTGGCACACACAGGCATATAACATCAGGCTATATATATGTAGGCCTATATAATTATGATGAGTGTTTTACTAAAGTGTAGTGTACAAATATTGGCTTGACACACAGCAGAGTCTCAATGCAAACACGTTTATTGTAAGTTTTACAATATAATCAGTGATATTGTTTTATGAAAAGCAAATTAACAACTTTAAAAAACACAACTTTTGTGGTCCAAAACTCGTGGATAGCCTGCATCAAGGCGTCCTTTGTCTTCGGCTTCACCCAGTTCAGACCCTCTCCAGCAATACACAGGCGAGCCGCCGTGTGCTTCGGGTGATTATCTGTTGGAAAGTCAACAAAATACTTTAGTATAGGCTACTATAGATTCAATAACTAATTTATTGATATATCTACAGGTATACATGTAGTGTTTTTACCTTGAAACCTTGTCCGTTTATCTTCCTGTTGCTTCCCCGCCGGGTTCAACCACCAAGGGCAGAACTGTGTCGAGGTGGTCGATGTATCGGTTGCAGGTTTCTCGCGTGAGTTTTGTGGTCCAAAACTTGTGGATAGCCTGCATCAAGGCGTCCTTTGTCTTCGGCTTGCACTTCCGTCGAATGTAGACCTTCATTTCATGCCACACCAACTCAATGGGGTTTAAATGGGGCGACCTATGATATCAATGACAGTCAACAAATTAATAACAATAATAACATAAATAAAAAATAATAAAAAAATAAAAATAAAAGAATAATAAAAATAAAACAATAATAATAATAAAACTCACTCTGCTGGTGTCTTCACCCAGTTCAGACCCTGTTCAGCAATACACAGGCGAGCCGCCGTGTGCTTCGGGTCATTATCTGTTGGAAAGTCACCAAAATACTTTAGTATAGGCTACTATAGATTCAATAACTAATTTATTGATATATCTACAGGTATACATGTAGTGTTTTTACCTTGAAAGAAGCGATGTCCCGTCACAGAAAATCTACGTTTCACATAGGGTGCAGCCAGTTTTCGAATAATCTCTTCTTCATAGAAGATCCGATCCATAATCCCTAGTCCATAATACACAGTTAATTTAGAACATTAGATGTGATCATGCAACATGTGACATGCGTTGACATTGTGCCATATTTGCAGGCATATATTTGCAAGCACCTACCTTCAAAAATCAGCAGTGGCCCAGGTCCTTGACGACTGATGCCACCCCAAACATGCAGTTTCAACGGATGTTTCGGAGCAGGCTTGGGGATCAAAAGACCTGGCTTATTGTAGCATCTCTTGGCGTATGATTCCATAGCCACCGTGCTTTCATCTGTAAAGATGACGTCATCAAACTTTTCCCCAGAGTCGATCCAGGCTTGGGCTTGTTGCACGCGCAGAAGTTTGTTTGCGTCTCGTATCATTGGGACAAGTCTGAAACAGGAAGACATTAATAATAATATAATTTTGATAATAATAGTACCTTAATAATAATAATTTCTTAATAGCCTATGCTAATATGCTTACCGAACTTCGCCATGTTTCCATTTCAATGTCTTCATAGCCGTCTTTATCGATGTGGTACCAATACGCACATTGTGAGTATTGGCAAGTTCACTTTGGATCTCCGTCGGATTACGCTCTCCTTTGTTGTCGACCAGGATTTTGTCGATGGCATCATGAACTGAGCTGAAATTAAAGAAAAGTCATTTAATGGTTTACATCAATGAAACGTGTGGTCATTTTCTGTCTTTTGTTATATATTTGCAATTTCATTGGGCTACAATCAAAAGCAAACCTTTTAAGTTTGTAGGGTGTGCGGCTCTGTTTAAAAGCTGGCGGTTTCCTGCAGTGTCGTCGGATAGTGTCGAGTGTGGCCTGAACACCAGCATATTGCAGATAGCTGGCTATTTCCCTAGTGCTGCAGCCCTTACGTGCCATCTGTCTGATCGATTCACTGGTGTGTTGCTTCAGTTTCCCCATGATGTGAGAGTCAGAACAATATCCTACTGTTAAACACTATTCTATAAACATTCTTTGCGGACCTGAATGAGGTGAGAGGCACCCGGTTAACCACGCCTCCGGTTAACCACGCCTCCTTGTAGGGGCATAAATAGCACAGGTTGACGGCCAATCCCATTAATGATGGAGACCACAGATTTCTACAGACAACGCCGAGCCGTGCTTCGCCCATCGCGCAATGCCTCCCTAACCCCTCAGAACAAGAAGAAGCGTGCAGCTCGAGGCTTGGAGAACAGACCTCCTTCAGCCAAGCGAGCTCCCCCCGCTCCTCCAGCCAAGCCAGCACCACCACCACCACCACCAGCCAAGCGAGCACCACCTTCGAAAAAACGCATGGTGCCGAAAAAAGCGGTATGTACAAGTTATATAGCCTACAGTATAGACAGTTTTCATTATTATTATTATTATTATTATTATAGAAATATTATATATATATTATAGAAAATTGATCTTATCACGTCTCTCTCTAGTGCCTTCTCCGCTGCGTACGCAGCCACTGGAATGTTAAATCTTAAAATTAATTTCGTGGCTTTTCGGTTCCATATTGTAGGGTGCCGCTCTCATGGCTATCTCAGAACTGGCCTATACTGTACCGCCGGCAGCAGCAGCAGGAGGTGACGGTGACGGTGACGTGTCGGCACTGAGACAGAGAACTGAGGAGCTGAGGACGGCTAGACAAAGGGCCGCTGCACAGTTAGCCGAAGCCACTGCTACTCACAATGCAGAGATGGAGAGCATGCGAGAAGCCACGCAGAAGCAGGTCGATGCTCTGATACAGCAGAACAGGGCCGCCGAGATGAAGGCGGAAGCGAACAGCAATGCGCGGCTGCACAGGCTGACTGAGGAGATGAGCCAGATGAGGAGAAGCTTCGATGGAGAGATGAGCCAGATGAGGAGAAGCTTCGATGGAGAGATCCGACTGCTGCGCGAGGAGAACGCGTCTCTTCGGTCGGGGGACCGACAGACCCCAGACACACCTGCTCCCGCTAGGGCGGCATCTACACCAGCTCTACCCCCCGCCAGGTCAGCATCAGCCAGCCTCCCTAAGCAGTCTCTCTTGGGCCTTCACAGGCAACACGCAGAGCTGCGAGCTGTCCCTGTGTTGATGCCACGGCACGAGGAATTCCTCTGCACGAAAAGTCAAGGACGCGTCGACAGATATGGGGCTTTGCTGTTCCATTTGGTCATCACAGAGGAACAATATCGGGCCTGGGGTTTGACGACCAATTGGGATGGCTCCAGAGGAAAATGGGCGCTTCCGGAGAACCTGCGACGCTTCATTATAGACACCACGGCTGAGCAGTATCCCACCATGACTCTTGCCGACGAGAAGTCTGTGATAAACCGCATTAATGAACTGTTGCGAACACCACGGCAATTCAGCTCATTTTATTTGTTCCCCCTCTAGACTAGCAGTATGAGTATGGCTGAGAACTGAAACATTTCTTGTTGTTTTTTCACTTTTTCACAGCCTTTTTTTAGCCTTTTTTGTAGGCCATATTTTGACTTTTTTGACTTGACGTGTTATTGCAATTTATACACAGTGCAATTTCATTATTTTCAACATTTTCTTAAAATAAACCGCATTAATGAACTGTTGCGAACACCACGGCAATTCAGCTCATTTTATTTGTTCCCCCTCTAGACTAGCAGTATGAGTATGGCTGAGAACTGAAACATTTCTTGTTGTTTTTTCACTTTTTCACAGCCTTTTTTGTAGGCCATATTTTGACTTTTTTGACTTGACATGTTATTACAATTTATACACAGTGCAATTTCATTATTTTCAACATTTTCTTAAAATAAACCACATTAATGAACTGTTGCGAACACCACGGCAATTCAGCTCATTTTATTTGTTCCCCCTCTAGACTAGCAGTATGAGTATGGCTGAGAACTGAAACATTTCTTGTTGTTTTTTCACTTTTTCACAGCCTTTTTTGTAGGCCATATTTTGACTTTTTTGACTTGACATGTTATTACAATTTATACACAGTGCAATTTCATTATTTTCAACATTTTCTTAAAATAAACGTGTTTGCATTTAGACTCTGTGTGTGTGTGCTTCTTGTAGCCTACTGTATTCTGTGTCTTTTCACAAGGCCCTATTGTGGCTATCATTGAAAATGTTTTAATCACATGAATAAACAAACGTCTTCAGTCAGAGTATCTTATTAGTATTATAGTATTTTAGATGAGGTTAGTGGGGAAAATTATAACAGTTATATGCAATGAAGAAACTCTGTTATATGCATCAATAATCTCCTTTATTAGGCCTATTTAGTATTATACTATAGTCTCTTATTACTATATTTAGTAGCCTAAATAAAAATGAAATAAATAGTCTACTCTATATAGGCTACAAAACACAAGTTATCCGAGTTTTAAAACTAAATTAAACTAGGCCAAGGCACATTGGGAAAACCTTCATCATTTCTCACACACAAAATAAAAAATAAAGTAGCCTGGTAAAAATTTACCAGTAGATATTGTTGTGTAAAATAAATAGACTACAAAACGAATTATGCAATTATCTTAAATAACCGAATTAAGCATGTATCGAACTTCAGTCAGGCCTAATCGCCTGTAGTATTTCTCTCAGTCAGGCGGGCGGCCGTGCTGCTGCTCCCCGACGAGAACCGTCAGGCTCTGCGCACGCTGGTGTGCCTGGGCCATTAAATCTTCTCCTTAAGGTTAAACCTTTTAAGGAAAACATAAGCACAAGATTTAAGGGTGTTTTGTGCAGCCGATTCAATTTTAAGGACACCTTAACTCTGACTCTAAGGGAAATCCGTCATAAGATTTAATCGAATCACACACGCATGCACGCACGCGCGCACACACACACACACACACACACACACACACACACACACACACACTGACACACACACAGTAGCATAACATTAAATGATCTCTGCTATGAAGAAACTCTGTTATATGCATCAATAACAGGCCTAAATAGCCTAAAAAAAATGAAATAAATAGTCTACTCTATATAGTTTTTAGTTATTTAGTTTTAAAACTAAATTAAACTAGGCCAAGGCGCAAGGACTAATCCTATGGGTCTAATGCGCAATAGCACATATTTGTAACATAAAATTAAATGATCTCTGTCAATTTAAAATAAAGTGCAATTTAAAATAAATAAAAATAAATAACAGTCTTTCTTTACAGACTGCTACGCCTAGTTTTGCGTTCACCTTCAGGAATACAAGCTTGGACAAAGTTGCAAAGTGAATTCAACCCACCTGTTTCCATGAAGTCCATCCATTGCTGGCTGCCCGCGTATGTTTCTTTCTATTCCGTTCTACATTAACCAGTAATTCTGCCCGTTTTATGCCAGATATTAAATTCAAAACATACGTTGTTGGTCAGGATCTATTCTGTATGAAACGTTAACGTTGCTTTGTGCCTTTCAATATTGCTGGTATGTTTGTGAATGCATTCGCAGCGGTGCCGGGCCGGAAAGCCAAACAGCACCGCAACGACTTCATAAAATTTAATCAACCCCCCCCCCTCCTAATAATAGCCATATAAGACAAATAAAAATGTTACTATAATAAACATAGGAATAAAACAAACAAGGTGTTTCCGTACAAGAACACTTTTTATTTGCAAAAACACAACCCTATCGAACTTCAGTCAGGCCTAATCGCCTGTAGTATTTATCTCAGTCGGGATGCTCTCAAGGATGCTCACAGATGACACCTGGTGGTCAACGGTGCAACTACACCTCGATTAGTTTTAATGCCGCCGCGCGTCATTACACAGCTTGCGGTAAGGCACGCTTATTGATCCGTCTACCACTGTATATATATATATATATATATACACACACATACATACATACACACACACACACACACACACACACACATAATAAAGATACCTTTATCTCTCCTAGTGGCGCTGGGCGGCTGGGGGCAGGCTGAGCTGCCTGTATAGCAGCTTTCACAGTTTTTGTGAGTGTATCTGCTAGCCCTGCATTCAAATCAAAAGAAGGAATGATCATTTAACTATTCAAGTTTGCCAATTGAGTTGTGTGATTTATTATAATTATAGTATTATATTTTCATGGAAATGGGTTAAAGGTTGCTGCATGGGCTCCCCTCCATACTTACCATCTTGCAGCTGAAGGTTAAGTTTTCGTAATCGCCTGATCTCCTTGTCCTTGTCTTTCACCTTATCCTCGAGTTCCTTCATCTCATTTTCTTGGTCTCTCTTTCAGGGCAGAAGGTAGAGCACACAAGAGAGATAGAAAAAGACAACACTTCAAGATTCATGATTCAAGATTTTTATTGTCACTCCGTAGTACAAGTATCACGTGTGAAATTATTGTGCTGTAGGCTCCCGTTACAACATAGTGCAAAAAATAAAAGATATATAATAAAAAACAAGAGGCAACGAGCAATAGAGCAGTAGGACAGGCCACAGACAGTGCCGTATTCACTGCCCATAGTGCAAATGGCATGAACATACATAATTAAACACAATAACATTATGTTAGGTGCAAATAGCGTATATACCTAATTAAACAAACTATTGAACATTAGTCATACATAATGGTAGCATCTACAGTGCGGTACAGTACGGCGGCTACTACATTATTTGTATATGTTAAGGAGTCTCGTGGCCTGTGAGAAGAAACTGTCCCTCAAGCGATTTGTGCGTGCTCTTGGGACCCTGTATCTCCTCCCTGAGGGTAGCAGGGAGAACAGACTGTTGTGGGGGTGGTTTGTGTCTTTGATGATCTTCAGGGACCTCCTGAGGCACCGCTGGTTGTACAGATCTTGCAGTTCTGGCAGCTCACATCCTGTTATGTGCTGGGCCGCGCGCCTCACCCTTCTTAGTGCCCTGCGGTCCATTGTGGTGCAGTTCCCGTACGAGGTGGTGAAGCAGCCAGTCAGCAGGCTTTCAATGGTGCCTCTGTAGAAGTCCCTGAGGATTTTTGGCCTTAGCCCGAATTTCTTCAGGCGCCTGAGTCCGTGTGGTCGCTGTTGGGCCTTTTTGACAACAGTGGCAGTGTGGTTGGCCCATGTCAGGTCCTGGTGGATATTGACTCCCAGGTACTTGAAGCTGTCCACCCTTTCCACCACTGTGCCGTTGATGGTGATTGGGGGGTGTGCGCCCCCCCCCCCCCCTTCTGTAGTCTACAATGACCTCCTTTGTCTTGGAGACGTTTAGAGAGAGGTCGTTGTCCTGGCACCATTGTTCCAGGGCCTCCACCTCCCTTCTGTAGGCTGTCTCGTCGCTCCTGGAGATCCGCCTCACGACCGATGTGTCGTCTGAAAACTTCACGATGGTGTTCGAAGTTTGAGTCGCCATGCAGTCGTGGGTGTAGAGGTCATACCAGAATGGGCTGGAGACGCACCCCTGTGG